>NC_091755.1:36462704-36762704 GCF_043380555.1 Nothobranchius furzeri
CACAACATGTAACCAATTCACAAATCCCCTTAACCAATTCTGCTCAACTACAAGCACGATTCCTGCTTTGCACTCAAATTGCAAATCTAAAACACACTTTTTTCAAAACACTACACACAATTCTCTGCTGTTGGCACAATTTTCATGCAGAAAATATCTTGTTTTCACAAGGAACACACAGCTATTCAAATATGCACACTGACTTATCACAAGGGCAAACACCCGTCACACAGTTTTACAATCAGCAATCAGAGCTTTAGCATAAAAGGGCAACAGGTGAGCTCTTCTGTGTTGGAGCAATGGATGCCAACATTGGAAACAGAGGCAGAGCCAGAGGAGTGAGAGTAAGAGGAGGAGGACGAGGAGAATGGGGAGGACGGGGAGGACGAGGAAGACCAAGGACCGTAATCTCTGATGAGATCCGAGCCACTTTGGTTGATCATGTGGTCAACCATGGTCTTACAATGAGGGAGGCTGGGCAAAGAGTACAGACAAATTTGAGCAGGTACACTGTAGCATCCATCATCCGGACCTTCCGAAATGAGAATAGGTAAGAAATCTTCTATCACTAGAAAATGGCAGTACTGCATATCAATACAATCAGTATTCAATGAGTATATAGTAGTAGTATTGCCTGTGGATGTTTTTTTTGGACAGTAAAAATACTGTAAAGTATGTTTCCAGTATTTAGGAAATGTATACTTACTTTGTATTCACATTATTTTACTATTTGTTTGGCAGAACTGAAAGATTACCAACACGAGGAGGTCGGGAGCGTCTTCTGTCTCTGACAGGAAACTGAAATCCTCAACATGGTCCTAGAAAACAATGCCATAACATTACGGCAAATACAAAGAAAAATAATAGAAAACAATGACATGTTGCAAACCATTGGTAGGGTCAGCCTATCAACACTGGACCGTGTCTTTCGCAGAAATCATCTCAGGATGAAGCAGGTCTACAGGGTGCCATTTGAACGAAACTCAGAAAGAGTCAAAGAATTGCGATATAACTATGTGCAACAAGTGAGTCCCGCAATTGATGCATACACTCAACACTGAACAGTAAATTATACATATTTCAATATTGTAATCATAATGATTGTGCTTCACATTAGTGACCCCTCCATGTTTATTTCTGATATTGTCATGTGTGTTTCAGGGAGTCCTTGCGCTAGAGGCAGCTGCAGTGGAGCACCAGTTCATCTTCATTGATGAGGTTGGATTCAACCTCACAAAAAGACGAGGAATATCATTGGCCAGCGTGCCATTGTTGAAGTCCCTGGCCAGCACGGAGGGAACATCACAATGTGTGCAGCGCTTGGCTACCATGGCATCATCCATCACCATGCTACCCTTGGCCCCTACAACTCTGCCCATCTGATCACATTCCTGGACACCCTACACAACACACTCATTCCACCAGACCAGGTAGATGGTCCAGAACAGCCCAGGTACGTTGTCATTTGGGACAAAGTAAGTTTCCACAGGGCTGCTGTGGTTCGTAACTGGTTCACTGGCCGCCCACGCTTTTTAGTTGTTTATCTCCCTCCATATTCTCCATTCCTCAATCCCATTGAGGAATTTTTTTCTGCATGGAGATGGAAGGTGTATGACCGACAGCCACAAACTCGTATACCTCTTCTCCAAGCTATGGATTACGCATGTGGAGATAAAGCAGCTGATTCTTTTCATGGCTGGAATCGCCATGCTAGGAGATATTTCTCCCGCTGCTTGGCCAGGGACAACATTGCTTGTGATGTGGATGAGGCGCTATGGCCAGACCGCAACAGAAGAGAGGATGCAGCACAGTTTCATTGTTTTACTGTAACTGTATACAGTAAATTCTTCTGTTGCATGTAGTTTATGTGTGCATCTTTGTGTTGGTTGGGAATGGGATAAACATTGTGTACAATGTTTTGTGGGGAAAATAAAAAAATTTCTACCATGTACAGGTGCTGGCCAGTAAATTAGAATATCATCAAAAGGTTGAAAATATTTCAGTAATTCCATTCAAAACGTGAAACTTGTACATTATATTCATGCAATGCACACAGACCAATGTATTTCCGATGTTTATTACGTTTAATTTTGATATTTATAGGTGACAACCAATGAAAACATCAAATCTGGTATCTCAGAAAATTAGAATATTCTAAAGGCCAATGAAAAAATGTTTGTTTCTCTAATGTTGGCCAACTGAAAAGAATGAACATGAAAAGAATGTGCATGTATAGCACTCAATACTTAGTCGGGGCTCCTTTTGCCTCAATAACTGCAGTAATGCGGCGTGGCATGGACTCGATCAGTCTGTGGCACTGCTCAGGTGTTATGAGAGCCCAGGTTGCTCTGATAGTCGTCTTCAGCTCCTCTGCATTGTTGGGTCTAGCGTATTGCATCCTCCGCTTCACAATACCCCATAGATTTTCTATGGGGTTAAGGTCAGGCGAGTTTGCTGGCCAATCAAGGACAGGGATACCATGGTCCTTGAACCAGGTGCTGGTGGTTTTGGCACTGTGTGCAGGTGCCAAGTCCTGTTGAAAGGTGAAGTCTGCATCCCCATAAAGTTGGTCAGCAGCAGGAAGCATGAAGTGCTCTAAAACTTCCTGGTAGACGGCAGCATTGACCCTGGACCTCAGGAAACAGAGTGGGCCAACACCGGCAGATGACATGGCACCCCACACCATCACTGACGGTGGAAACTTTACACTGGACCTCATGCAACGTGGATTCTGTGCTTCTCCGCTCTTCCTCCAGACTCTGGGTCCTTGATTTCCAAAGGAAATGCAGAACTTGCTTTCATCAGAAAACATAACTTTGGACCACTCAGCATCAGTCCAGTCCTTTTTGTCCTTGGCCCAGGCGAGACGCTTCTTGCGCTGTTTCTTGTTCAAGAGTGGCTTGACACACGGAATGCAACACCTGAATCCCATGTCTTTCATGAGTCTCCTCGTGGTGGTTCTTGAAGCGCTGACTCCAGCTGCAGTCCACTCTTTGTGGATCTCCCCCACATTTTTGAATGGGTTTGTCGTCACAATTCTCTGCAGGGTGCGGTTATCCCTAGAGCTTGTACACTTTTTTCTACCACATTTTTTCCGTCCCTTCGCCTGTCTGTTAATGTGCTTGGACACAGAGCTCAGCAGCCAGCTTCTTTAGCAATCACCTTTTGTGTCTTGCCCTCCTTGTGCAAGGTGTCAATGATTGTCTTTTGGACAGCTGTTAAGTCAGAAGTCTTCCCCATGATTGTGGTGCCTTCAAAACAAGACTGAGGGACCTTTTAAAGGCCTTTGCAGGTGTTTTGAGTAAATCAGCTGATTAGAGTGGCAGCAGGTGTCTTCTATATTCAGCCTTTTCAGAATATTCTAATTTTTTGAGATACCAAATTTGGAGTTTTCATTAGTTGTCACTTATGAATATCAAATTTAAATGTAATGAACATTGGAAATACATTGGTCTGTGTGCATTGCATGAATATAATGTACAAGTTTCACGTTTTGAATGGAATTACTGAAATATTTTCAACCTTTTGATGATATTCTAATTTACTGGCCAGCACCTGTATTTGTGTGTTCAGAATGTAAAAACAATATTCTGAAATAACACATGTCATGTTCCTGGGAATGTGTTTAACCCACGACATGAAGAATGGAATAAACCCAGAGTAGTTGGAGCCTGAGAGAGTCCAAGTTCTGCAGGTGGAGGAGGTCGAGGAGGGCAGGTGGAGTGACGGGGTGAGTCCAGGAAAGGGAGCCAGGCAGGGTGGCAGAGGAATAAGAGGAGAGGCGAACCGTGAAGTCCAGGAAGGTATGGTTCTTTCCAGGTGAGTAATCCAGTAAGGTTCTGCTTCTTGGATGGAGGATAATATCCAACAAACCCAGAGCGTCAGGGAAGATTGTCCAGTGATCCTGGAGAGAGGATACAAAACTTGAGTCCAAAAAATCCAACACAAGAGTCCAAGAATAATCCAAGAGATTTCCCAAGTCAATCATCAATTTAGAAACCAAGCAACCTAGAACGGGTGGCCAAAACACTACCATGAGTAGTTAATCATCCAGCGCTGTGTAGTGGTTCCCTCTCCTCTTAAATAGAGCTCTGCTGCAGATGACCTGAGAAGCTGCATCTGCCGCTGATTGCTAATACCCTGCAGCTGGTGAGCTCCTTCTCCTGAAATGAAGAGCTCAAAGATGTTATAGAGATGAAGAGTACTCACCCCACCACACAACAACACATGCATGTATACACTGTCTGTAGTAGGTGTAACACTGAACCAAAAAGGCTTTAGTCATTATGATGAATGGAGAATACGTGTTTTCCATTCATCACAGTGTTTAACACTGAGCACGAGTGTTCTGCTGGTTCTTATAAATGCCTATTCATATGATGGCTTGTGTGTGTCATTTGACAACAAAATCACATTTTGAGGAGAGATAACATTGTTTTGAATGTGAAGTTTATTTTTGCAGGTTAAGTGAGGGGTTTTGCCCATTGTGTGTGTATTCTTGGATTTGTGTGTAGAGTTCTGAGAATATGAGGCATGCTTTCAGGAAATAAGTGTAAACAATTGAGAAAAACTGTATAATGCGTTGGACGTCTCATGTTGTCTCATACCACTAGGTGGTGCTTCTCCTCTTCTATTCTGTTGCTCTTTTGCAGGAAGTCAGTTTTGTGTGTGACCACGTTGACTGGAGGGCTTTCTGAAGAGAGACGTCCTGCTCAGACATCTGTTTTCTGTTTAACCATGTGTGAAAAGCACAGTTTACTGATTCTGTTCTAAACGTCTCTGTGCAATAAAATCAGGTTGGAACAGCACTTAGTTCTCTTAAGTCATTCACCATCTTTAAAAATGTTAGATTGTCAAATGAAAAGTACAAGCTGTCATCAGAACCGTCCGTTGTGCCAAATGTTTCTAAAGTTTATTTAATTTTTGAAATAATCTCTAGCCTTTTAATTCTGATTCAGAGTATAATCTGATTTTAACTCTTGTGGTTTGGATCATCAAAAATATGAAACGTTTGTGGAAACATGAAAAATCCTCAGATTAAAGCAGGAATATGAAGAGGAGAAGAAAAAAATGTATGACTTTTTGAAAGTGCCACAACTAATAACTAGACATGCTTTGTCTCATTTTATTTCCTCCATTCTGCATTAATACAACCTGGTGGTCTTTATCAATCAAGTCTTACAGATGCAGAGTTTTTTCTTCTATTTTTTTCTCCCTCCTCCAAGTTTATTTGTTCAATCTCAGGTGATAAATGAAGCGTGAAATGTGACTTTTATTGTGAAAGTGCACTGAGACTGATTATAAAAAACACCCAAATCACAATTTTTGAACCTGTGGTGTAGTTTCAGGTTCTGTCAAGCCGACACCCTTCTTATTATAACCTTCATAGTAAAACAATAGAATGGTAGAAGAATGGTCTTTATGCACCGAGCTGCTGTTCTCAGATCTTACAAACTCCCGTGATCTAAAAACAAAACGAACAAAAATGTAGTGATTTTGGGATGTCATGTCAGGAAAGCCTTTGTCATTACTGACATGAAAGTGTCATTATCAGATGTGTTTTCTACATAAACATTACAGATTATCTATGCCAGTGGGCGAAACTGTGAAGGTTTGAGCAACGTTTCCTGTGAGGACGGACACCAATCTGTTTACTGTAACTCATTTCTCAGCTTTCTGTGCTGCTAGTGAGAAACTGCTTTGATGTGCAACACATTTGGGTCAATCAGTTAAATTCACGCTATGTGCATCATGTCTGGTTTAAATCGTTTTTTTCTTTTTTTTTTTATCTCAGACACCCACAACATTATCTTTTCTTTATGATGAGTCCAGGCATTTAGACTTCCTAAACAAAAAATACCCACAAACCTTCATGAAATTAATAAGCACCATTCCATTTATTTAAATCACAAGTTCGTCTGCAATTTGACCAGAAAAAAAACCCCACATTAAAACACACAAGAAAACACTTTGTGGTCTCAGATCACACAATATTTTTGTAACTTTTACAGTGCTTTGAGGTGACTTTAATGGGGATCTTGCACTGAAATGAAAACATGAATAGAAAACAACATCACACTTTCCTAAAGGCAGTTAACCGAGCGGTCCGTGTATTGGTGGTCAACTGGGAAAGGGACTGAAAGGCTCTCTGGATGAGCCGACTGAGCTGAGCTGAAACATCTTCATCTACATGGAGGTACACCAGAGGATTGAGAGCACTGTTCAAACTCACAAGACCTCAACTTATCTGATGAGCGATGTAGACTCCGTTGTTCCATTTGGAGCATATCCTCTGTCTAGACATAACTCTCGACCACAAGTTGAGGTTCTTGAGCACGTGATAGGGTATGTAGCAAACGGAGAAGAGAAGAATCAGAGTGATCAGTAGTTTTAAGCTTTTTTGTTTCAGCATCTCATCTATGTTTTTGTTGTAGCAGAGAACAGCAATCATGTGTCCGTAGCAACCCAGTGTGACGAGGGATGGAACACAGAATCCAATCAGTGTCCAGCTGAGGCTGTACTTCAGGTAATCATCCACATGATCATCAGAGGTGGTATCAAAACATTGTTCAGACACATTTGTTGATGTTTTAGGGAAGAACATGTCAGGAAGACTTTGAACACCCACCAGCATCCAAACCGTGACCGTTATGACCACAGAGTGAGTCGTAGTTAATCTTCCCTTCACTCTCAGAGGATAGACAATAGACAGGTACCTGTACACGCTTATACAAGTCAGGAAGCCAATGCTGCAGTACAAATTCAGGTTGAAGCAGAATCTTGTAACCTTGCAGAAGACGTCTCCAAATATCCACATACTTCCCTTAAAGTAGTACACCATCAGGAAGGGAAGTGTGAGCAGATACAAGATGTCTGCAAGTCCAAGGTTAAGAACAAAGATGTTGACATTTCCCAGTTTCTTCCAGTTGAGCAGCAAAGACTTCAGTCCCCATACATTAGCAAGCAGCCCAACGATGAATACAAAGATGAAGACAGGAGGCAGGAACTTCTGTGGATAAACAGTTGGGATCATGTGACAAGCTGTGGTGTTCATGATTTCCAGATAGCAGTAGGTACGTCTTCTCCTGTAGATGTGCTGGTGTTTCCTCCAAATAGAAAAACCAATATGCCCACACATAGTCGAGACACTTCCTGTTTTAAAGGGTGCATGCTGCATTTATTTCCAGGAAACAATGTTGGTTGGCTGGTTTGTCAGATATGAAAAAAAGTGACTCAGAATTCACTTTAACTGTCTTTAGACATTTGCATCATGAGCTCTTGTACATACCGTAAATCCTCTAATACAGGCCCGGGCCTGTATTTGACTCAAGTTCATCAAGCTCCGGGCCTTTATTGGAAGGAGGACCAGAATTAGAGGCAGGCCTCTATTTCTATTTGAGCAAAATGAACTAATGGTTCGCTGGAGTTTTTGACAATTAAAATTGTGCCCACATTTTCAAAGTTAAACACATTTCTTTTAACAACAGTCGTTTTTTCTTCAGCCATCTCCCCCCTCCCCCTGCGCAGCGGCCGCAAACTCACTGATGCGCCTGCAGCCTCTCTGAGTTCCTCCTGCTCTAAACATTAAAATAATTATTTCATTTTCTGTTCCTCACTTCTGATTACCTTCAATGGTGTCTGGTTGTTGCAACCACCAGGTACAAAAACTAACTTGTTTTTATTTGACTTTTTTTCTGTCCTGCCTGTTTATTATCTTCCTGCATCTCCTCTCAATCCTAAAGAGAAACTGCTACCTGGGTTCATATATATTCACCTTATGAGTTACCTTTGAACTGCAGTTCTAAAAGATCTACCAACTGCTTAAACAGCGGGGTGCTCGCTGCTTGGCGGCTGCATCAGTGATCGGTGTGTCACCGAGGACAAAACAGGTGATGCGCCCCGATCCACAGCAGCGAAACGCTTCAGGCGCAAATAAAAGACAGAAAACATGAAAGGAAATGAGCCGACATGAACGATCGCGTGTTAAATTAGTTTTTGAGGTGGTGACACCTGATTTGATAATGTTACTGTGGCCATGCTCAGGACGCAGATGTCTGGAGCGCGTCAACAATCAGAGCTTTGCATGCGCAAGTTGGTTAAGGTTAGGATGGGGGTGAGGGGAAGGTTAAATTGCAAGAGGGTAAAGGTCACAATTTGGTTAAATGTCTGTTTTACGGCGGGTGTCAGTACCGACGCTCTGGCACAGCGCGTTGCCTCCCGACGCGCAGGAGCTCGTCACCTGCTGACAGCCTCCTCTTCGTCTCCGCACGGTTAAAGTTACCCTAGCGGTCTATCACTGGCAAATCAAAAGTGAGACGGATGACACAACCCCCCCCCCCCCCCCCCCCCCCCCCCCCCCCCGTACTTGCTTGTTACCACATTCCACCCGGCATCAATAAAATACCGGCCATTATTCACCTCTGCCGACTCCGACACCGGCCAAAATATGATACCCGGCAGTTAATCGAATGCAGGCCAATGTTAGAGGATTTACGGTAGTCAACCAAACACTGTTACAGCCCTTATTAAACATCAGAAGCACATTAATAGATTTTCTAAACTAGGAGACTTGAGCACACGTAAGGAAAGTGAAGAACACGTGCTCACAGGAAAATACTTCAGTATGGCATATTATCAATTATATCTAAGTTTTTATTTCTTTTTATCAATTATTCATTTTGACAATCAAATACGGATATAGAAAATGACAGACATTTCATAGAACAGTGTTTACCCAACAGTTCGATTGTCAAAACGAGCGTGGGATATTATCCCTGGTTCTGGGTAAAAATGTGTAGTCCAAATTTTTTGTTTCCAGCGTCCGATGCCCTTTTCCAGGATTGTAAGGATAAACCCCCTCCTGGGTTGAAATCATCATCCTGGAACTTTGTTCGTATTACTGGAACAATGAAGTACAGCAGTAGCTCAGGAGGTAGAGCAGGTAGTCCAGCAATCGGAGGGTTGTAGGGTCGATCCCGGCTCCCGGAAGAGAATGCTGCTGTTGTGTCCTTGGGCAAGACACTTAGCCCCCATTGCCTGCTGGTGATGGTCGGAGGGAGCGGTGGCGCCAGTACTCGGCAGCCTCGCTGCTTTCAGTGCGGCCCAGTGCGTTATAGCTTATCGCCACAGGAGTGTGAATGTATGTGTGTGGGTGAATGACTGGTTGTGTTGCAAAGAACCTTGTGGGGTTGTTGAACCCTAGAAGGTCCTAAAATAAAAATACAAGTCCTTTACAATTCAACATTTTCCATGTCAGGGACAAGTTGCTGGAGTGAGTGGAGGAGTGTGTGTGTGTGTGTGTGTGTGTGTGTGTGTGTGTGTGTGTGTGTGTGTGTGTGTGTGCATGGGTGGATGACTATGTTGTAAAGGGCTTTGGGGGGTTCTAGGACTTTAGAAGGCCAATATGGCCCAATACAGGCCCTTTACCATTTAGTTTAATTACCTTAGGGTCTTGGGAATGAGGAAACGATGGAGTGGGAGATCGATAGGCAGATTGGTGCTGTGTCTACGGTGATGCAGGCGGTGTTCTGGCCAGTTATGGTGAGGAGAGAGCTGAGCCGGGATGTGAAGCTCTCAATTTACCAGTTGATTTACGTTCCAACCAGAGGTTGCACTAGACATTTTTGTTGTCCATCAACAAGGTAAAAAAAAGGGTCATGATTGATTTTTTCTGCCCAACTTTCATCTTTAAAATAATAATACCGGGTAAATAAGCATTTAATATCATTTCATTTTCATTCTTTTTTAATTAATATTTAGTCCAAACAAGCTGAACAGAGTGCCCCAGTAGAAAATTTTTACTGAGAAGAACTTTTTTCACTTTGTAACGTCCAGGAATGGTCAGTTTGCATCTACAGTTTGACCTTTTCAGTGACCGCTCATCTACAGACATGAATCTGTCTCTCTGCCTCTCTTGATCTTGCAAGCTGCAGGAAAGATTCGCCACTGCGTGTTTACACTCTGATTGTCAACATCATGTTCCTTCCTCAAGGTTCCTCTCTGCCAAGCTGCGGCCTTAACTGTCCGCTTGCTTCACAGGACAAAAGAAGAACAAAAGAAGAACTTTTACAACTTATAAGTTAAATAATCATTAAATAATAATATGGCTGAATGAACAAATGTTATATGAATACTAATATCAATGTTTGATTAATCTGTGCTGAAATTACTGTGGTTCAAAGGAATTTTATTATTACAATGAAACATTTTGGTATTATGATCAGTAAAGTTAGATTTAACAAGTGAATCATTATCTACACTCATACAATGTTCATAAGATATAAATTAAAGTTAACGTCACTGCACATAGATATTTTCTTACCCACAAATCAGAGCGTCCTGTATCTGAGAAGGCGTGATGATCTGAGATTTGTTTGTTAACACCTTTTAACATAGCATGTCCTGATTGGCCATAATATGAGAATATTAAAACAGGATCACTTACGGAGTGATTCAGCATTCTGTTAGTTTGAGCAGAACTCCGGACTGGCTACCGGGGAACAACTCTCTAACCACCGCATCTCTTGACAAGCTGTCAAAAACCTGTTCAAACTACAGCTGACCGCAAACGGTTCCTTCAGATCAAAGCTGAACCAACTTCAACTCCTTAAGAGTTATTCCTAAGACTCAAATGACAACTGTTGTGACCTGAAGACATCCTGAGACCGGTCAAGTCGGCACTTCTGCGGTTTCTTCTACGGACTTCGGTACCTCTGGGGTCCCCGGACCTCAACATTCCGGATCTACCACGGGGGGTCTTCGATCAGGGTACGTAGACTCGACAGATTGCGTCTAATGTGTTTTTGATGAGAACTAACAATTGCAGACTAAATTCACTCCCACTCAGAACTCAGTTTATTCATATACGAGGGTTCTGATAACATCCCATTCACACATCATCACACCTCACATTCCATCCACTTAGATCCACTCATCACATAAAGTGTTCCCTAGTTGCCATGTTTTTAATTGTTTATAAAATAAATTCTTACTTTTTATAAACTTGACTCTCTGAATTGATACGAAGTGTGTTTGATCCCTAAAAAAGCAAAGAATCCTAGAATCTTCTGATTAAACATTCAAAGACTAATAAGGTTGATATCCTATATTTATATAGAACATCACAGCTTATTGGTCATGAGTAGAGGCAATATATTAAGCTTAAAAGCAACAATATTTAACCCTACAACTTAAAGTAGGACCATTTCACTTGATGTGGTCCCAACACAAACCTTCCTTCTACTCCACATAAACCTGAACTCTGCACATGCTTGTGCATAATCAAATGTCTCAAGGGGGCTAGTTGAAGAGTCTAAGGTCATGAAGTTCTGGACTTTTGTCTCAAATAGACTCACGGTTGTTTAAACGTTGGTGAGGCTGAATCCGCACTCCACCGCCACATTGGGAACTGGAGCGCTACTTCAGCCAAAGTATTGAAAGCAGGGAACATTTATCCAAATAAAATAACCAGAAGTCAGCAAGACTCTCAGAACAAACGGTTTCTAGACCTGACAAGCACTCGCTGCAGTGGGAGGAAATCCTCCTGTTTGTGACAGGGTGAGCATCTTGTCACTGTATCCCTATCGATCATGCGCCCTTGCTACTTGGCCACGGGGTTATTCCTTTGGCTGTCTGGTTAGCGTGCGTGACTCTCACCTGAGAGTCTGGGGATCAAATCCCGCCCAGGCCCACGTTTCTCCACCTTGCCACATGTATATGCTCTTGTGCACCAGTGGCTTCACTTCACTGGTCTGTTACAGATGCACTCCAAGCTCCTGTCCATGCTCAGCAGTGTGATGTCAATAACGTGATGCGCGGTGTCCAAATGTGAGATGATGCTCTGATGGGAATCTTTTTTTTACCTACGCGATAGATTTTGTGCATAACTTAGAACATTTCTGTGCACCTGCATTAGTCGGGTGTGAATTGCAATCTGTCAAAGTGATGGACTCCTTTCAGTTTTTTCGTCACTGTTTGTAAAAACAAAACAAAAAACAATCAAATATGGAGAATATACAGTTAAGGCAACCTCTAGGTAATGACTGAAAGAATGAGATCACAGAAACAAGCGGCCAGAATGAGTTATTTACACAGGGTGTCCGGGCTCTCCCCTAGAGATAGGTTGAGAAGCTCGGGAGGTGCTCTGAGTAGATCTGCTGCTCCTCCACATCCAGAAGAGCCAGTTGAGGTGATAGGGCACCTGGTTCGGATACCTCCTGGGCGCCTCCTCGGTGAGGTTTTCCAGGCACGTCCAACCGGGAAGAAATCCAAGGGAAGATCCAGGTCACGATGGAGGGACTATTTTTCCTGTCTGGCCTTGGAACACCTTGGGATCCTCTGGGGGAGCTGAACCAAGTGGTTGTGGAGAGGGAAGTCCGGGCATCTCTGCCTAGGCTGCTGCACCGTGGCCCAAACCCGGATAAGCGGAGGAAAATTAATGGATCTTAATTAATGGTTCTGCCATGTTTTATATTATATTTAGTCTGTGCATCAACAGATATCAGGACTGGTATGCCCAGAGAGCAGGATTAGTGTATGGTGCATAGGGGCAGTTGTTATGACACACACATGAGTGGATCATCATCACTGCTCGCTGAAGTTGTCTGCCGGTGGGGCAGCGGAAAGTGACCTGTATAGTGGAGGTCTGGTGTGGCACACAGCACCGAGAGTCAGTGCACTGTCCACAGTACCGGAGCTGGTAGGCACGAACGCTGTAGCAGCCCTGGTGCACGAGCCGGATGGGGCCCGGTGATGTGTAGCTGGCCTCGCACCGGCCCTGCTGACCCCTCTAGGAAAAACACAGGAAAATAATAAATGAACTCAGTAAACGATGTAGACTGTACAAGACAGAATGTGTCTGGATACTAAAGTTTACAGCTCCAATAACAAATTTGGAAAACAAATTAGTTTCCTAACAACATTCTAACAAAGTAGTAGCTGTAAATGTTTTGTGGAGATAAAAAAACAAAAAAATTATGAAGTGTTTCTCTCATTTGTATAAAAACCTCCGCCAATAACATGGTTCGCGCCCAAAGCAACCATCCAGTTGTCGATCTCGCCAATCCACCGCACTTCCCTGGGTCCTCCATTCATTACGCACTTGCATAATGAGAGGTGTGAGAGGTTCGCGGCTCAGTAATATCAGAGAAGGAGGTACATCTGGCTCAACTTTAGGATAAACTACCAGAGTCCCAAAAAGAAAAGCGTTATTTAAAGTCGTGAACAAAACGATGACTGGTGTTTAGCGCTATCTCGTTTTGTCCAGTATCACAGGCTTCCGGCTCCAGCAGAAGCATCTCAGGGAAGATACCGAGGGGAGGGGTGAGTGTTCCATGACCCTGTTTGTGTTCAACACCTAGCTTGTTTGCAGATTTGTTATAACAGCTTTAATGTAGTCTACATTTGGTGAAAACTACTTGTGTGAAAACTACTTGTGGCAACACATTTCACCAACCATAGGGAACAATACTGAGCAAATCAAATAAATAGAATTTGTATAGATACGTTTGGCTTTAGGCAACAAGACTATTGGGGTGAGCTAAACTACAATTCATGGTCAGAGTAAAGGAAGAAAAACATGCGGTGGCTTGAGCGCTAAACCAGCCTGCTCCAACATCAAAATTGGTGTTTTGGGTACCACACCTGCTAATTAAAGTCATAGCACCAGGCAATTATATCAGCAGGCAGTAGATTACATTAAAAATAGGAGCTTGTTTCTGAGAAATGTATGTAAGTGGCTGAATTGTGCCTATTTTTCTCACTCCATGTTTATGCTAGGTGACACTTCTAGACTGGCTTTGTTTGATTATTCAGACCACTGAAATGTCCCGTTCTTACATAATGTTTTCATAAAGTCTCTTTCTCACTGAATGCAAAATGGACAGGATCCAGTTTCTGTATGGCTTCCAGATGGACATTAATATCAAAACTAAAGTTGGCAACAAAACAAGGCAACAGCAACTTTATTTTGACATAAAACAGATACAACTTGGTGAAACCAGCTCAGTGGCCTAGTGGTAGAAGGTCCGCCCAGAGACTGGGAGACCAGGGTTCGATTCCTGGTCGGGTCATACCAAAGACTGAAAAAATGGGACCCAATGTCTCCCTGCTTGACACTCAACATTAAGGGGTTGGATTGGGGGGTTAAACCACCAAATGGTTCCCGAGCGCAGCTGTGTCTGCAGCTCACCGCTCCCCCAGGGGATGGGTCAAATGCGTGAGTGTGACAACTGATGGGACTTTAACTTTAAGCATGTTTCACTTCCTGTCTGGAATTTCTTTAACTTCACGACAGTCCACATGTGGCTTCTGGAAAAAAACACTCCATGCAAAAGCTTTCCAGACCTCCGCATCCAGCCCGTTGGATACAGCTGCTCTGATGAGTGTGTGTGTGTGTGTGTGTGTGTGTGTGTGTGTGTGTGTGTGTGTGTGTGTGTGTGTGTGTTGAGACCTCACACAAATCTGACACTTGCTTTTTTGTTTAGTTTAGCTATAGCAGGAGTATGACTGCACTATGAACATTTTAACTATGAAATCCTGCAGGTGTAGACATGCTTATCCTTGCGTTTAGAACTCACCATGGCTTTCCATGGAACAGGTTGAGTCACACGACATGGACGCACTTTACAGAGGCGAGTTTCCATTTGCAGCTTACAGGCAGGATTGTGGTTCGAGACCCGTGTGGAGAACCCCGCGCCACAATGCTGGGAACAGTCACTCCACCGAGTGCTTTGCGCCACACAAGTGAAGGCTGGTGAGTGCAGCTTCTTTAAAGGGTTAATCCTTGGCAGTGTTGGCAACAATCTGTCTGGTTTCATGGCTAAATAAAGAAAACAGAAAGAACTGTGAGTTCAGCTAAAACAATTTTCACATTGTACCAGGCTAAATGACAATCATTTGATAGTGAAAGCATTGCTAGCTTTCCTGTTGACAAATAACACACCAACTTCAAACATAAAAAAACTGCTGGATTTTGAGTATAGATTTTTTATCTCTATTCGGATGTGCAGCAAGAGGCAAGGCATTTATTTATTCTGACATTAATCTGCACGGAAACAACATTCAGCTGCCCGTGTTCTGTTCCCTTGTCCTGTGTGGAAGTAAAGCAATCAGAACTGTTGCTACAGGTGGAGCGCAACAGCTTCCACTATGATGCTGCGCCTGATATACAAATCTTTTGGTTTATTTTAAATCCCAAATGACAGAAATGGAAATTAAAAGGGATAGTAAGAAGAAATGAAGAGAGGTGAGGGGAACAAAAAGAAATAATATAAGAGGTACAATTTATCCACTTCTAGATCTTAAGAAAAAGAGAAACAAAAACAAAAAATGAAGTGAAAATAAAACCAAAATACCATAGCAACAGACAGCATATGAATATTGTTAGTTTGTAATTGTTACTAAAAGCACAACAGTAACAATTGTTTCATGGTGTCTTTATTGCCAACCACAGCCCAGTCTAACATGTCTGACAACACTGGAGTCCATACTTGTGAGAACACCTACTGAAAACACGTGTGTGTGTGTTTGTATGTGTGTGTGTGTGTGTGTGTGTGTGTGTGTGTGTGTGTGTGTGTGTGTGTGTGTGTACATGCGCTTTTCTTGCGGTTTCCCCGTAGGAGTGTCCAATGGTAAGTGTGGAAAAACATGTAGGCAAGCTATCCCCGGACATTCAGAGGTCCCCCAAGTGTGAGAATCCCATGAAGAGCATCACAACAAAATGCCCGAGGCCCCATGGCAGAATATTTACTCCCCAGTCACCTTCCGGTCTAGACAGCCATGCAAGTTTGGTTCTACCCCCTCCCAGGGCAGTCTTGCTTGCTCTTAGCACCCTTAGTGTCTGTTATTAATTCACTGTGATTATACCAAAAATTAAACTTATCTCACTTAATCTAACTGCTGAAATGTCTCCTCAGCTTTTATTGTTTTCTAGAGAACGGATTCATCACTAAATCAGCTATATTCGCTCTCTAAAACATGCAAGGAATGTGCTGGAAGCAAACTGCAGCTCCACTCCACTCCACAGCTCCCCCCACCAGCAACTTTGAAGTTGCAAGTGCGGTATTCTGGCCACAGTAGGGTCTGAGTGACATATCATTAACCCTGTAAAGGGTAATTTTAGCACATACTGGCTCAAGAAAATGATTAAAAAATATGAAAAAGTTGCAAAGTATGCACATAATGGACAGTAGAAGTGTTCCTGCTAGCTGAGGAGTCACAGAGGTTCACCGGTGCACCAAAGGGCCCAAGCATGTGTGGGCAACTCTCTCCAGAACCCAAGCAACTGGGTTTCCCCAGACCCACCCAGCAGTGACACGGCTATCTAGCAGAAAGCCATGGTTACTAGCAGAGTATTGTTTATAATTCATCTTTGTTTGTTATTTACACTTAACTCTAGAAACTAAACAACTGCCTCTTGATAAACTGCACAGAACAACTGCAGCAGAGAAACACTGTCAGATTCCACTGTGGGATTTGTTGTGTGCCCTCTGTGTCCAAATGACTCCATGATTAAGATCCAAACACAAACACACAGCCCAGGCTGTGTGTTTGTGCTAATTTTAGTTCTTACAAAAAAATGGGTCCCAACGTGGTTTGTGTGGCGTTGCCATAGTGTGACGTCATAGGCACAGATCCCCTGTCCTCTTTTTTGGAAATGGAAATATGGTCACCCTATATTAAACAAACGGTCCACCCGGGCTTTTGCGCTGCACAGAGACGCTTCGCTGCCTATGACTGAACGTTAGTTGAGAGTCAGTCTCATGCAGACTGACCAATGAAGAGAGGGCCTCAAGTGAAGACCCTCACCTCATTGGTCAGTCCACACGAGGTGGGTCAAAGGTTACCCTGAGCGGGTTACGTGATGTCAGGCATTCGAGTATTGAGTATATTTACTGCATATTACAGTAAAATATTCTGTATGTGACCATATTATGGTGATCCTTGGGTCGTGATGATGGGGCCCTTGAATATTGTTGCCCAGGGTACAACAAAGTGTTAATCTGGCCCTGCCTAGGGCCAAATGCACCCTAATTTAGTCTCTTTTCGGAGTATTTCTCTTATCCGATGGCACCATCTAGTGGCTGACAAACATATCACACAAAATGTCTGTCGCTCTGTTTTTTTTAAGATGGCGACTTCACTTTTCTGTTTATAAATGTGCTTCTGTAGCCGACAAACATCTAAAACACGTTGTTGTTTTATGAGTATTATTCTCATGTCATGCTGTGTTTTCATATATTTATATTTTAAAGACTGTCTTGTCCGTGAAAAGTTCATCAACGCCGCATCAGCCGAGGTGTTCCTTAAATTTGAAGCATCTGAGCAGTAGTCTAACGCTATTGGTTAGTTCTGGTCGGCGCTCAATTTCCTATTGCACGGAGCTCTGTCGGGCAGGGGGTGTGCTTAGTAAAAAAAAAAAAAGTCGTGTTGCTTACATTTTATCACAGTATGTGACGAGACAATTGCTTTTATGGATTTCTGAAAAACCATACATCATTTCTGAAAGTAGAAAACTCTGGAAAGCTACTTTAATGCAAAAACGCTCCAGTAAAAACACATTAGTTTTTTTTTCTAATATGATGTTAGACTCACCGCCGTTTTTTTCTTTCAACACTCCAAAACTGAGCTTAGGGCTGAGTTAGAAAAATGCTGGTCTCATCTACAGTCACTGGCCACTTTAGCAAGGTGTACCTTGCTATTGCTGACCTCCTGTTACCTTAGGTCTTCATGTCACAGATTCAACAAGGTATTAGATACGTTTCTCAGAGGTTCTGGTCCATAATAACATGACAGCGTCACACAGTTACGCCCACGATGAGAATCTCCTGTTCCAGCACCTCTCAAAGATTCTGGACTGGACTGAGTTCTGGAGACTGAGGAGGTCACTGGAGCGGGTCATGTTCTAGAAACCACCCTCACACCAGCAGCAGCAGCCTGAAGCCTCGATATAAGGCAGGTTAGATCCATGCTTTTATAGACGACACCAAATTCTGACCCGAGCATGTGAACTTTGCAGCTGAAATCAGACTCATCAGTCCAGGCAAGGTTATCTGTGTAACTGCATTGTTACATCCTCATTTGCTGTGGACAAAAGGAGCCTATAACACAAACAGTTTAACTTCAGCAAGTTGTCTTTAAAATGAAGGTGACTGAACATGTTCAGTTGCTGCCATCTGATTAACTGATTAGATGTTTCTAATTCAAAAGGTGAACCACAAAAAAGGCCATAAGCGTAGACAACAAATGAAACATCTTCACTTTCTTTACTCTTAATGCTTATTCAATTCAATTCAAATCAATTCAAAGATACTTTATTAATCCCAGAGGGAAACTAGTTTCAGTACACACAATTCAGAGATCAGACAGACATGGGCAAGACACATGACAAGAATTGGTGACTGTGGTCATTCACAACCCTGAGTCGCGCTGCCGTAATGGAGATCAGAGGAGTTTACATGAGGATTGGTTCAAGTGGAGAGAAAAAAAAGGCACTTCAGAGTTACCCTCCACAGGGAGGGCAGCTTCGCTCTGCAAAAAAAAAAAACTCAGACAGAGATGCAACAGACTTCAGACATTACACAACATAAGTGTCCACTAGGTGGGGTGGTGGGGTTGGGACTATCCACACTTCAGTTCCTGCAGCTACAATAAGCAGCGCACGTCACTTCAGTTCAGTCGTTGAGGTTTGGAGTGTGCAGTGACTCCTGGAATGATTCTTCGGCCTTCACAGCCTGAAGTCCCGCCCAGGCTGGGATAGGAGACAGAGTTGCCATAGCGACAGCATTCCACATTTCTTTTGAGGGGGGAGTATTCATTGGAGCCTTGCAGGCTCAAGGCCACCAGATTCAGATTAGAAATTGTTGTGGGGCCAGACAGAGATAATTTCCTCTCTGTCTTAGAGTTCCTTGGTCCTCAACCTCTCAAAATCCCAATAATGGCGTATATTAATCTATCCCAATCTGTGCTGACTCGTCCACTCGCTCCTTGATGGCAACCATCTTTTGTGCCAAAGCACGAATCTCGGCCAAAGTTCCAAGCTTACGATTCATCTGGACAATTGTGAGTCTGTGAATTCACAGCGCGGTGCAAACCATCTCTGAGCTCCGGGAGCAGCAGCCGTGCACCAGCACAGAGACAGACAAAGGGCCTTGAGGATACGATAGGAGGAGAGGAGGAAAAAAAGTGTCTGCACTCCCCAAATACATATTTGGCTCAGACATTACCTATGACAGATCAGTGGATCATCACAGGTTTTATTTTCAATAACAAAATGTTCCTTTGATGACTCTGCAACAGGGTGTGACTGTTTTAAAGTCCAGATGTTTTCAAAGCTGGTTTCATTTCCCTTACACCAGTCTCATGCACAAATACACTCACGCTCCTTTTAACAGAGTAACAATCACTGCACAGTTCAAATATGTATCTGTCTCTTAGCTGTGGTTTTTGTTAAACAACTCCAAAACATGGTGACTAACTGTTTTGACCAACGGAAAATGGCTTTTATTTGAACTTTGGATGTTTTCCTTAATTCCGCTGGCTGGACACACCCCAGTTTAATGCAAAAACTCAGCAGTAAAACCCTCCAGACATGACCGTTGGATTCAGTGCCCGTAAAAGTGATTTCAGGATTCTGTTATGCATCAGCGAACTGATCATCACTGTGAAACAACTGAGATGTGGAGAGTCAGCCTTACACACTGGACTCACATGATCAAAACTATGAGAATAGAAATAGAAGGAATTTTTAGGTCATACAGATTTTCTCACTGTAGAACTTGTAGATTTGGCTACTAAATATGAGGCAACAGCTTGGATTAGCACGAAACTTGGAAACAGTTGGAAGCTGAATGTGAATCCTGCACAGCAGTAAGAAAACACTTCTCTGTTTTGCCTTGTGAAGACACAGGCATACTCAGGCCCTGTCCACACGTAGCCGGGGATCTGCCAAAACGTAGATATTTTTCTACGTTTTGGCCTGTCATCCACACGAAAACGGAGTTTTTTCACACGAAAACGGATCTTTTTAAAAACTCCGGCCAAAGTGAAGATCTGCGTTTTCTCCGTTTTGGGTGTCTGCGTGTGGACAGACAAAACCGGAGTTTTAAGGTCTGCAACGTCACTTTCCGCGACAAAAAATGCTGACATCACGTGTGCGACCTGTGTTTACACTAGCCGACAGCATGGATGCCCTCAGAGCTGCGCTCGCTTTATCAATTGTCCAAGCGCTTTTTGCTTGTTTGGTTTTGCAAGCAGAATTACTGCTCCTTGCAGAAGACCACAGACGAAGGACGAGGTTAAGAACGGGGGAAGTACTGCCGCCTACAGGTCTGGCATGTCCTTAACAACGTATTTATCCGGGTACGTGTGGACAGAGTTTTTTTTAAAAACGAGGTGGTGTGGATGCAAGTTTTTGGAGGGGCGGATATTAGTTTTTTTTTTTTTTTTTAACGGCTACGTGTGGACTAGGCCTCAGTCTGTCTCCAGAGGCCATATTAAGCTAGACAGCTACAGATAGAAATATCACACAGGGTGGGAAGACAAGAGCAGGTGATTTCCAAGGGAGTGGTGCCCCGGAGAAAGAGTATGTGTACTGATGAGGTATCAGTTATTCACAGTAATTAATAATGGTAAATAATTAAGCTACTTCAAGATGACTCACATAAAAGGGTTCAAATAAGGAATTTCACATAAGAGAAAGTGTGTTGGTGTGTAATATAAACACTATAATTACTGATACTTGTAAAAATCCACTCAAACATAAATGTTTTTGTGGTGCTCACCTGTTATGGCATCCTGAATGACCGTGTTCTCAAGGTTTTCACACACCCATTCCCTGCAGCATTTTCCTGGAAGAAGGACGCGTTGTGGATTGGGGCAATCCGGAGTGGGAATAAGGCCATTTAGTGGACAAGCCGGCAAACAGGACACCCCTCCACCTCGACAGTGACAGTAAGCATCACAAGAGGGCTGGAAAGACTGGCCTTCACTGTAATGGATCCCATTGACCTCACAGCCCAGATGCTGCGGACCTGTGGAAGATGGAGTCCAGACAGGTTTGGTTTGATGTGGGAGAACATGACTCGAAGAGGGAGAGTCTGACAGATAAACTGATTAGGAGATGAGAGGACACACAGGCTCCTGTCCCTACTAAAGCCTATCATCAGAGAAACTGAGACGTCTGTTTTTGTCCACATGTGTTGCCTCTGTAGCCTGTCACGCTCAAAGAGACACCACTACAGAGTGTTTGCATCAGTTATTCAATGCCCGGATCACACAGCAGGATACTCTTTTTTTCCTGTGCCTTCCCCCCTGAAAACCTGAGCCTGGACATGATCAGTGTTGGGCAAGTTACTTCAAAACTGTAATGCATTATTTATTACTTGTTACCTCATTTTTAAAGTAATTCATTACATTACAATATTACTGATTTTAAATTGTAAGGCATTACACTACTTTTGCACTACTTTAAGTTACTTTCACCAATACAACTTCAATATGAATCTGGTAATCTGACGCTCAGTGAGCTCATGACATATATGTGGAAGGTGATGTGGTGTCTGAGCTAGGGTTGCTGTTAAAATCAGTCAGATATAATAACAGTGCTTTAAAATGATTGTTTATTAAATAAAAGCAACAACAATCTGTACTCTCAGCACGCTGCCATCTTATATTAACTGAGCAGGGAGTGAGGTGGTGGGGGCTCCAAGCCTATATTTGCCTTGGTCCCCAAATGCCTTGATACGGCCCTGGATGTGGGACTGACTTCTGGGGTGATCTGATTCTATCACATCTATAAATATTAAATGCTTATATATTATTGCTTTTCACTTGTAAAAATGTGTATTGGGGAAAAATCGACCTACTTTTCTCTTTTTAAGCACTTTGTTTTGTTTTTTTGATTTTATTTGAATAATTTCCGGCCCTTTCTCTCTCTAACCTTCCTCCATGCTGCATGTTTTCTCCGTCTTCCAGAAAAACTGTTTCCTAGATTTCCTACTTTCTAACTAATCAGCCAAAGGGATCTACCGAATGCAAAAAAAAAAATAAATAAATAAATAAGCTTAATATGCGCTGCGCTCCAGCAGCAATGAGTTGAAATTACCGGGGCACAGATTATGAACTCAGCTGAAAAGTACGTGAAGTACCAGAGAATATCTGCAGCAAAGCTGAGTCCATATATGACGTCATATATGTGGATACTAGATCTTTTTTCAGGCTTCCCGCAATTTGAATTTTTCAGACACCCACATCTTGATTCTGGGTTTAAAAATGCGTTGTAATTACCGCGTTATTGACAATCGTACCGAGTAAATATTACCATTTTCTTTCCATGTAATGCCTTACATTACCACATTACAGAAAATAGCAATGCATTACAGTAATTAATTGCTTTTGTACCGCGTTACTCCCAACACTGGACATGATTATCATTTTGTCTCTAAAGGTCTAAAGATGTCTTGTGGTTTGGTAAATGTGGTCTGGTCTGAAGCAGAAATCTAGGCTTTAATACACGTTGGAGTATCTTGGCCTGACTTTTGGGGACAAACTGCTTTTTCAATGTGATGTTTAGCCAATCAGAAAGTGAGGTGACGGAAGCACAGTCCTCATCAACCACTTCAAAGTCACGTTTTATCTCGAGAGACTTCCCATCGAAGTGAGGAATGTTTGTATGTGAAACCTGTTGGTGTGTAGTGTGTATTTGTCGAGTTGCTGCACAAGACACGCTGTAGAACCAAAACTAGCACATCTGATTGTTGATCACCGTGTGTGTGGTCTCTTATGACTGGAAAATCTGCCAACTCCTTAATAATCCATGGAAGTCAAAAACTTTTTGACTTCCAGGGAGATCACTGTCCCAATCAAGCATTCCTGCCTGGCTGCACAGACTCTAAACATCAAGTGTCTCCTGCTCATCTTCCCCAGCAGAGTTTTGTCTACTCACCGATACACACCCCAGGGTCTCCAGGGAAGCTGGCACTGTAGTCACACTGCAGACCTTGTTGTCTGTCACAGGGCAACATCTCAGTGCATGGCTCGCCTCGTTGCCGGGCGCACACCTGGCAGCACTGGCAGCCGTCCAGTATAAGCGGGATTGCAGCCGGACACTGAGGGGTAGGACCAGGACATAGACAGGGCCGGTCACACACCCGAGACACCACCTATAGGGACAAACAAACAAAATGTGCAAAGAATGAGTGAAGTTTTTTAACTGATTTCTGAAAGTGAAACTTTAGAGGATACATGTGTGGAATGGAGCCAGCAGACCTGGACATTCTCATTCATCCTTTAACCAGAGCAGAAAAGTACTAAAGATGCTTTAAAAAATGATTTTCCTCAGTATCCAGCTGGATCAAAAACAAAAAAAGATGAAAGAAACACCAGAATGGTGAAGAAGAAATATGCCTTTGAGTTCGTTCTAATGGCTGCATGTGTCCAAACTCAGGGGTTGCATCTTTCAAAGGACCCGGCTGACGTAGGGTAGACATAGGCCGGGTCCTTCATTTACCACAGACACCAGATGTGAACAGCTGTCAAAGTGCACCTCTAGCATTTGGAATTGTTCCAGATTTTGTTCCTCCAATATTACAAGAACAATCTTTTCCCCATTTTGGGAACGGCTGAAACATGAAGGCGGTGTTGTTTTGTGTTTACATTTCCATAAGACAAGAGTTTTAATCTCTAACATTTCAGAGCACTTCATTCAGTATAATGCATATTTACATGGGTATTTATCTGAAAGGAAGGTGGTAGAAGTATACACTCATTTAGCCGAACCCCCTTCGTTATCCTTACAGGTTAGTATTTTCTTTAAAATGGCAGTTCATCCTCAGAGGCGGAGCTGGCCTAAATGGCGCCCTGTGCGAGATCCCCCTGTGACGCCCCCCCCCCCCACCCCCCACCCCCCCACTTATCGCTGAGGTAAAATGAGGGTATAAATGAATTGAGGGGAGAAAAACGCTTTGTTTTCCAACGCCGTTCTACAAGCAACAAGCTTACAGCCACGGCAGGAGCAGCTTTCATGGTTGCCGCGATGTGGAAGGAGCCAATCAGGAGAGGGACCTCACATCAGCTGACGTGGGTCATGTGACAGGGAGTAGTTGATATGGGTTACACTTTGTTGTGCTTTTATTACAGAAATATTATTATTATCATCACTATTATTATTAAGAACATGCGATTTCTATGTTTTGTTTATGTATTGGTTGATGCTAAAAAAAAAAATAAGGAAATTAAATGCCGCCCCCTGCAGACTGCCGCCCTGTTCGGCCGCACATGTTGCACATATCAAGCTCCGCCCCTGCTCATCCTTCTCTGTAACATTTGTTTGGTGTTTGGAGTCTACTCTGTTTAATTCTTACTGTCCCTTAATTTAACTCCTGCTGTAAACGTACACACACTTTTTAGCGTTGTTCTGGTGTTACAATTTTTAAAATACGATTTTACTCTTAGTTTGAATTCCCCTTCCCTTTCAACAACTACTTTCATTCTTTTTTAAGAAGTCAATTATTTTTGGCTGTAAAAACTATTTGTGCAGTTTTATTCTAACAGGCCTTTTCTGTTGTTATTGGGTGGACAGCACCCCACACTTCAAATATGGATAAAGTAATGGGAGCTCTCTTGTTGAGGATAGGCTTTGATTTTCGTGAAATGCCAATTTTATCCACGTTTACTGATAGTTTGTTTTTATCAAACAACATTTTTTCACGTAATTCCTCAGTGGTCTTACCTAAAGCGATTGCTAAAGTTCATGTGTGGGAGAAAATAACTGACCAGGGATCAGGCTGAGTTGTGTTGGGAACAAACTTCTCTCACATGTGTGCATTTAGAGAAACTCAGATGGCTACATTAATGGCGTAAAGACTTTTTAAATGTTCTATAAAACATTCCTTGAACTGCTTCAATATTTCAGGTTGGCAGCAAAACACTTTTGTCTCCACTGGAGTCCAAACTCGTCATCATGCTGTTTCTCTAAACTGAGTCTGTTCAAGAACTAAAACACAACACATTTCGAGAAAGACCAGATATCCTTTTAAGCAACAATGACAACAACAACCAGTAATTAGAGTTCTTGCTTTGGTTTCTATGATGTCTGATTCTGGAGGACACAAACTTTGCGTTACTTTCACAACTTACAACACAAACTACTCAGATTGAACTAATTTGGTTCAAATGTTTTACAGGATGAGGTGTCTGACACTTTTTGTGAAGACGGATGGTTTTGTAACTGCTTCTTTTATTTAAAAACATAAAATTCCTACAAAGACTAAAACATGAATGATTAAACCGTCCACCTTTCTGCTAAAAGAAAACCCCACAGGAGCTGACTGACCCACCGTTAAACACTTTAATACAGAAAACTACATAAACAACAGCCGGCCTCACCTGTGCGACCCCAAACAGCAGCATGGTGAAGGCAATACGTTGGTCCATGTGGGATGGAGCTGCTGATGGAGGATGGGGTAGTGCAGCTGGAATAGCCGATTGCTAACTGCTCATTCTTGTGCTTGCTGACATTTATAAAGTCTGGACTCTGATGTCACAGGCTGACTCCCGCGTAAACAACCACCCAACAAGCATCAGAAATGTTTCACATTCCTCCTCCCTGCTGCCCCACTCCTCCCTCTCTTCTCCAGATTTGTGCCACAGTGGGTTTGCACAGCTCCACATGAGTCAAGAGGAGGAAGAGCACGCTAGCTGAGCTGTCTTTGAATTAAATAACATCCAGAAATTAGCGGTGAGAGTTCTTATTTATCCTCCTGATGTTTTTGTGCAGAACAAATGCAAAAAATTCTGAAAATGGGACAAAAGTACATTTTTTGTCAGTAATTCAACTCAAAAGGTGAAACGGATGTATGAGATAGACTAATTCTAGATATTTTAAGCCTTTAGTTGTTATAATTGTGATGATTGTGGCTTACAGCTGATGAAAACCACACATTCTACATGAATATTCTCGGCTCAACGTGTCTAACGAGTCCCACACACCTGCAAAAAGTTCCTGAGCCTTTAAATGGTCTCAGTCTAAGTTGGATTACTGAAATAAATGCATTTTTGCACCATAATTTAATTTTCCCCCTGTAAATCAAACTTAGCTGCTCAGCTCATTTCAGCTAAATCCAAAGAACCAGGTTCTTCCAGGATTCATCTTCTGATCATGCTCATGAATCACAGTGAAAGAATTAAATTCTGATTACAGGAAAAAATCTAAATCATGATGTTCTGTTTGCTATGACTGAGGTTGACAAAAAAAAAGTAGAGGGCGACAACGTCCTCTGCTGCCCGCAGATAAACGGAGAAGGAAGTGACGCGCCACCATCAGCGTCAGCCTGAAGAAGCCGGCAGCCGTTGGCGAAACTGTAGCGTCAATAACAGGTAACAAAACCGTTTCTGTGTTTTATAAAAGAACGACAACATGGAATTAGAAATAATGCACAGCAAGAACACACCTAAGATATAAAAAAAAAGGATTTACAGAATTTCAGCCCTCAAAGTTTAGTAAGTAAGTAAGTAAGTAAGTAAGTAAAAGTTTATTTATAGAGCGCCTTTCACAGATATAAATCACAAAGCGCTGTACAACATGAGTAAAATCAGGGCAAATACCTCAAACCAATAAAAACATCATAAAAACAACAGCAGTGACAACAATAGTAACCAAAATCAGGAGTAAAAACAAAGTCAAGGTGTGAACAAGAACAAAGCCATCTTTTAGAATATTTAGCGGGGGAAAGCCTGGATGAAAAGGTGAGTTTTAAGATGTTTTTTGAAGACCTCTACAGATTTCAAGAGACGGAGATTTGAAGGCAGACTGTTCCAAAGTCTGGGGGCAATAGACTGAAAGGCCCTGTCCCCTTTGGTTTTTAGTCTGGTCCGAGGAGCAGCCAGGAGGTTTTCAGATGTGGATCGGAGGTTCCGTGAAGTGGTGTGTGGGGATAAAAGCTCAGATAGGTAGCTTGGAGCCTGGTTGTTAAGAGCTCTATAGGTCAGGACTAAAACTTTAAATTGTATTCTAAATTCTACCGGGAGCCAGTGGAGGGACTGTAAAACTGGAGTGATGTGAGCTCGTCTGCTGGATTTGGTTAGGAGTCTGGCTGCTGCATTTTGGATGGCTTGAAGGCGTGAGAGGGAGGTTTTGCTGAGACCAGTAAAAAGAGCGTTGCAATAGTCTAAGTCTAGTTTATATAAAGAATCAATCTTCTAGACCCCATTAGTTAATCCTGATCTGCTGTCAGTCAGCTTTCAGTCCAGATCCTAACTGTTGGAGCTCATCTTCATCATCAGTGTTTGGAGTGTGTTAGAGTTGATGGAGGGTTTGTTTGTCCTCCTGAACCTTGATGATTGACCACAAGTTCTCAGTGGGATAATGGTCTGGACCCAACATGCTGATGTTCTCCTCCTGATCCACCAAGATCTGACTTTATCATTCTGGCCCATCAAGCTGGAGAAGACAATGTTCGTCAGTGACCTGTTACTGGATGCTTGGAGGTGTTCCTCTGGGAGGATGTTTAGGTAGCATTTTTTATTCATGGCTGTTCTGAAGCGACACTATGAATATGAGCATGAAATTAGCTAATCTAATCTGAAACAACATCACATCTTGTATGTAATGGCCTCTGATTTCAGACACACTAAATAATGATCTATGGCAGTGCAAATAGCAGCTAGCTGAAGCATTTCTGGTGCAGCCTGAGACACCCTCTGAAGGAATTTCACACAGTTTCCGTGAAATAGAAAAAAATTCATGAATGCGGAAACATTTATGAAGTAATATTTGTATAAATTACGATCAAGGTTTAAAGAGAAAGTTAATCCAAGTTGGCAACAGTCAACCAGTCAAGTAAGTAAGCAAAAACGTTTGGAGTTGGAAACTCAAATGGAGCCTCTTAGTTTGGAGTTTCTATTTGCTCTGTAAATGCGTGGGTTTTCTCCAGAAGCTGAACTGATGGCTAAGCCAGGTATGCTCCATGAGATAGTAAGCAGGATGAGGTAGAAATCTGGTGCGCTTTATTCATTCTGAAGAAATGTTTGCATGCCTGGGCTCATGGCAAAAGGCAAGCTGTCACATAAATACGGGTCACTTCAGAAATGGGACCAAGTCATTGTTTTGCGAGTCTCAAGCAAGCCTCAACTCGTTATCTTCAAGTTTCAAGTCTAATTTCAAGTCTGAACATTCTAATTCCAAGTCATTTCAAGTCATTTTTAAAACAACATTGCAATTATAGGTTCAGTGTGAATCATAGAGCGTTTGTTCTGTTTGAAATCTGTGTTTATTTCATCAATTTTGTTTCTAAACTTACACTGACAACAGTTAGCTAGTAGAGGAGTCTTACTTTAAAGAGCAAGTCACCCCCAAATAAACTTTTTTTTGCTGATAAACTAAACAAACGAGTGTCTAATCGTGCTGCAGACACGTGTCGTCAATAATTTGGCACTTCAGTGCATCTTAGTTAAAATTTAAATATTCTGCCTAAAACTGTCAGTGTTGTGCCGTTGTCAGGTAAAAACTCTGCACTGTATTCTACTTTAAATCTGCCACCGTTATTGGCTAAGAGGTATGCTATGATGTAAACTGGTACATTATGATGTCACAATGCCGTCGTGAGCCTGTGTGTGTGTGTGTATTTGTTAGCAGCTCCGCCCTCTCGGTCTGCCAGGCAACAGCATGTGTTAAATTTTTCAAACATGAAGTGGGAGTGGAGTTATTAGAATCTGGTAGGGGATGACTTGCTCTTTAAAGAGCCTGTACAGTGCAATTTTACACCTTTGAGGACAACTGTAGGGACATTATATGATCAAATATTACAATTGGCACTGTTGAAATGTCATTTTTATGAAATATAAGTCATAGTCATCACGCATTGCTTCAACCTGGAAGAAGATGCTTTGATTTGGTGAAACCCCGCCTCCTCCTCCTCCTCCCCTGTGTGAATGCCATATTTTGGCTGCAGACCAGGGAACTGTAAATTCACCTGCACACACACACACACACACACACACACACACACACACACACACACACACACACACACAACATTATAATATCACCTGTTTAAGATGGCGGACACAGCTAATAAATGCACCAAAACACTGATTTGTGACCAAGTCACTACTTTGCAAGTCACAAGTACGTCACAAGTCTTTCCAGTCAAGTCTCGAGTCAAGTCCAAGTCAAAGACAACCAAGTCCAAGTCAAGTCCAAAGTCAATGATCTGGAAGTCCAAGTCAAGTCCAAGTCCTTAACTTTGAATTTTCAAGTCGTAATCAAGTCATCTGTCCAACTTCAATTTAATGACAATGATAATAAATAAATTCCAGAAATAAAGCTTCTTAAGGCTTCATTTATTTGTGCTGCTGCATTTAAACCCAGAACGAAGAATGATTAATGAGTTTTGTCCATGTCGTGCCACTTTTCTGCTAAAATATCAAATATGCTCAAGTCAACAGATGCAAGTCGATTCAAGTCGCATGGCGTTCAAGTCAGAGTCAAGTCGTAAGTCTTTATAGATTTTATCAAGTCAAGTCAGAAGTCATTAAAATAATGACTTGAGTCTGACTCGAGTCCAAGTCCTGTGACTCGAGTCCACACCTCTGCAAAACATAAACAACCACTACTCATTATATATTACAGATATCAAGCTAAGATTAGGTAATCATTCACATCACACTCTCCGAGATTCATTGCAGGAACTTTTTGCTTAAAATGTTGCCATAAATCTTTGGAGTCAACCATGTCTGTTAGAAAAGATCTGATGACCCACTGGATTGGCTGTACAGCCATCCCCTGTATGTGGCTCTTTGAACTCTGGAGGGGTTCTAGCGCTGGAATCCACATCTGGGCTACTGAATTGTGGGGGGTCATAAAAATGAAAAGAGAAAAAATGAGAGAAAGAGACTAGCAGGAAAATATTAAGCATCTAAAGGTGACTCTCAGCTGTGCTTTGCAGTGTAAACTAGCCTTCCTGGATGTTTGGGAAGATAAACACAGGTCACTCTGTTATTTCTGTGTTTTCGTAGACTGACATTCTGAAACCCAGACTGTTTTGTGGGTCCGAGTGGTGCCATCTGGCTGTGGCCGAAAGGAGAGTGATTCAGGATACGCAGCCAGTAATAACATCCAGGTCCTCTTCCGAGATGATATTTGACACACAGTCTTAAAAACCAAAAGCAGCTCCAGGTCTGCTAATCGTTGAGGTTTTGGCAACACTTGCTGCTGAGAGTTTCCAGTCAGTGACAGGTCTGCAGGTATTCTTTCACTCCATTTGGCTCATTTACCTCCAATACTTCAAGGATCAGATCTAGAAAAGTATGGATGGGGTTTAGTCATGAGGATGATGGGATGTGTGAGTCATTATTCCAGCAAAATGGTAAAAACCACATCCTGTATTCATTTGCATGAATCTCGACTTATGAAATTCTAAACGAAGGAAATGACTGAATGAAGGGATCAACAGTCATAAACGTTCAATACTAAAAGGCCAGAAATAGCATCAACTAATTCTAAATCAAACTCTGGGAACTCTAGTCTGATTGCAACGGAATGATAACAGACATGCATCTACATGATGTAATAAAAAGTTCAACTGTGATGAGTGGTCTAAAAATATCCCAATAAATCAACCGAGGCTTATCTTACCCAGCTAGGTCCCTCAGCCTGAGACTAAAGACAGTAATCACTAACAACCCACAGAGTGAATATTGCTAAATTGAAACTATAATACGAATTTTGATTTACTATGAATATGTGATTTATGTAAGATCCACATCTGCTCTGCAACCACTGAAGGTTTTCTCATGCCACTGCTGAAACTCTTTCCGTAAAAATGACACCTAGATTCCGGTCATTCCAGTCGGATGTGTGAAAGTTCCACAGTGTTGCCAGAGGAACACCCGGAGAGGGTGGTCAGGACGTCATCCTGACTAAAGGTCACTAACTTCCTGGTGTCCACAGACAGGAGCTGCCTGCTGGTATAACAGGTCCGACAGACGCCGCTGTGATGGCGACTCTGACAGATCAGATCAGGACACGAATCCCAACGGAAGCAGCGCTGCTTCGTGCTTCTGTTTGGTGCAAAAACAGAGTTGTTTATGCTCTACTGTCTCAGATAGTGAATCCTCACTCAGATAGAGGCACAAGTTTCACTTTGACTAGTTTTCATTTTCTTTGGACAGAATCTCATGAGTGTGTGTGTGTGTGGTGGTGGTGGTGGTGGTGGTGGGGGGGGGGGGGGTGTCAATAGTAAAGTCTTGCATTAACAGCTTCTTTTTGTCACATTTATCTTCTCATAATAAATCTGCTTATTATATTTTTCATTATGTTTTGTTTTACCTTCTAGGTTTTTAAGTTTTTCCAACTTTTTAACTTTTTTTACAAATAGCTTGTATTCTTATAAAAAATTAAAGAGACAATGTGTAGTTTTTACAATTAATGTCTGCAAATATCCATGAAAATGTTGTTGAAAATTAATGAAATAAAGCCCAGTTATCGGAAAATATCAGCACCTTCCTAACATTTCACCATAAAAATCAGGTCTAAAATACATGGGAGCGAGTCTAAGGGTGTTTCTCAATGCCAAAAAACCTCGCCTTGATGTCTTGGCCCCGCCCCGGTGACCTTGGAGATATGTCATCAGGAACCGCCAAGACGTGTTCCAATTTTCATGTTCTACCGAGGCGTGTCCGTTTGTTAGCCGTTTAGCTAGCTGAGCAAGGATACACGAGAGGTGTATTGTAGCCTAGCCTTGGTCAAAAATTTCCCAGAATACACCCAGGTATTTTCAAAAGAATGACGGATCAGAAGCTGGCAGCTACTTCGGAGGAAAATTTCAAGTTTAAAAGTAAGTCAACTAATTTAAAATGTTTTTTAGATCCAAAGAAGTTATCTATGGTTGGTTAGTTGCTTAGTAGTTGCAGCTTTGGTGGCTAGCGGGTAGTAACTAGCATACATATTTAATTTAACTAATTTATACACAATTTAAAAAGTAAAAGGCTCGTTATATATTTATATTGAAACATATGTATAAAATACGACGTTATCTCCCGTGTCACGTGACGTTACGTGACCGCCGTAGAAGCCGTGGCCACGTGATGCAAGTCTATTCCATTTAACCGTCTCTGGTGCCATGTTTCTTTCTACCGGGAGCCCATGAGGACAAAATGCATTTACTGATTTGTAACAAACGGTTACAAAGCTTTTGTCATTCTTAAAACTTGTTGTTTTACTAATTTACCTCTTCACTTGTTGCCAGTGATGAAAGGGAGTCTGATGTGCTCGTTATTTTGCCAAAGTTTGCACTCAGAAAGTGTTTGCGTGCAGCTGATTAGAGCAACAGAGTGAAAATATCTCCCTGTAGGTGTTGACCATTGGTGTTGACCCAGCTAAACCAACAGCACAACAATTTCTGGCTGCAGTTACTAAAAATAGGTCCAAACACATAAATATGGAACAAGGCTTCTTTCATGGGGGCAGCTTCTTCCTAGTTTGGTGCACAGAGTTGACAATTTTAGCAAAGATTGTTGTAATCGGCAGACAGAGGCAAGCCTCTAAGGCCACGTAGGTTATTTCAGGTTTTATGTACTCATAAACTGGCTCCAGCTAGTGTAAATAATCACAACAGAATGCACAACAGCTCAATTCTAGCACACACAAAAACAATTCTAACATACCAGCAGTAAAATATTATTTCCCGTTTCTGCAGAAAGCACCACTAAAGAGAAACATACAGATTAAGAGAAAGGCCTGTTTCCGTTATGTTTTGGTGGAGAGCTGAGCTTCACTCAAACCACAGATGAGAGATAAACAGCTTTCATGAACTGGTTCTCTGATGGCCTGAAGCTCTCGCTGGAGGCTAAATGTGCTTTTGCTTTTCTGGTGCTAATGTTGGAACAGTGTGAGAATGTTAGGAGTCCAGTGAAGTTTTAACTTGATAAGCTTTTGTCTGAAAACAGGAACAATAAGGATGAGCTGCCTCTGAAACATTCTAATCAAATTCATCGCTGAAGAAAAAACTCACAAGGCTTTTGGCTCCAGCAATGTACGAGCGGCTGTGGCTGAGTTGGAAAAGCAGTAGCCTGCTAACCAGAAGGTTGGTCCCAAGCTACTACGTGTTGGAATAGAAACTGTTTTAATTCACTGTTAAAACCAGTCAAGTAAGAAGAAAATCAGGGTCACCTCCCGTCCGTCTGATGGTATCTCCTGCCCACCAGAGGGAGCTCAGAAAGACAGTGTGCCAGCGTCAGTGGGGATATTCTGGAGGTGTCAGTCTTCAATTGTTCATGCCCTGCATGGTGGCTGCACCAACTACACTGTGATGGAGAAGCACAGACCATTTGATGCAGGAGGTCCAGTTTCGGGGAGATTATAAATCCCAGGAACTTGAATAAGGACACAATACTGTTTTATATTGAATTGAATTGCACTGAAAATGGAATCAGTTACTGTTCATTCATTAATCATCATTTAAACTGATAAACAGTTTTAAAAGCTGTTGGTCTTCTCTCAGTATGAACTGTATTCTCTCTCATCTCTTGAGCTGGAACCAGACTTTAAAAATGAAATTAGAGTGACATCTAGTGGTCAAATGTAATTTACTAAAGTGCAGGCCGACCTCCAGAATACTTAAGTCAGTGATAGTGTACCTATAATAATAATAATAATAATAATAATAATAATAATAATAATAATAATAATAATAATAATAATAATACATTATTGTTTTTATTATTGATATGATTTCCTGGACAACAGTCGTCCCAGTCGTGAGTCAAGATGGGTGAGTCCATGAATGTTAAGTGACAGTAGCTACGTCACGGGACAATGCCCTAAACAAAACTTCTTCATGTAAACATGTAAATCGGAATATTCTGATCCGATACCGCACGAATCGGAATGAAATTCCATTCAGATTGAGAGAGGCGGTTAAAAACAGATCAAAGGACAAACAAAGCTAGAGAATAAGAAAATAAAATGTGAGGGGAAAGATGTGCGGACAATATGGAGTTTGCTTGCAATTCTTTTCCAGGAAAGACAACCTTGTGCACGCTCAATCTATCTAATCTGACTGAATGCTTGGTGTATGCATACTCACTGCAGGATCGGGTCATTTCAGCTAGTGTCCATGTAAACAGAGATTTGGTATTTCCGATCAACCAAGATTTGAATCGGAGAGCGGAAATTTAGTGCATGTAAACGTAGCTTGTGTGACGTAGATCTGCCAGCATCGGTTTTCTATCAGAAGCTAATGCAGGAAATAGATGTGGGAGACTATTTTCATGTTCAGCCTGCATGAAAATCTTAGAGTGACCCATTATAATCAGAAATACTAATAAAAAGTATTTTTTTCTATGAACTGCGCCTTTAAATAACACGAACCTTGCTTGCTCACCTTTTCCCTGGCATGCTGGCTTCTGATGGATCCATTGAAAAAGGGTTCTTCAGTACATTACTCTGTGTTTACCACAAAAATAACAATAAAGCTGATTTAATTCTAAAGAAATGAAAACGTAGTTGCTGCCTGTCGTCCACCAGAGGGCAGAAGATCTGTCCCAGCAGGTTCCTGAAGAGCGTACTAATCCTGCTGAAGCTGTCGGAAAATAAAAAGTTGTAGGGTTAACAGCAATGGGTGAGTACCTTCTAACTGTTTGTGTTGAACATGGTTGAGATGACTTTTCAGAGGTGCAGTGGTGTTCTTCCGGTGAAACACCAGACCAGGTCCCTGCTGCCAGGGAAACCCCAGGCCAACCACACCTGTGTCTGGGCTTGTTAGATAGCACACCTCTCTCATTTATGGGTAAAGCGCTGAGTCATGTTTCCATCCGACTGAAATGGCAGAATGAAGACTGTCTGGACCACACAGGTTGCTGCTGAGGTTCAGACCTCATTCAGCAGCTTTGAGCTTTGTAATAATTTAACATTTTCAGTCGCAGATGATAGAAAAGGAATAGATAAAATGAATGTGTATAATTTAAGTTGATTCCTGCAACTATTGCTTTAAAATCTATAAAATGTAAGTCATTGATGTATTGATTCGCATTAACAGCACAGAGGCTGAGAAAAGAACTAAAGTCCTGATTGGAGAGCCCATGAGCAAAAGCAAGGTTTGGGGAAATGAAAGCAAAATCAAAAGCACATACCTTGCCTGCTTGTTCAGAGGCCGCTGGAGATAGGCGCCAGCCCAAAATGGATGAAACTATTCATATAATAATCTATTAATCTACAAATATAAAAATATCATCAAAGGTATCGTATCGTGGGCCATTCATCCGCTCTGCAATAAGAGTGTATACCGGTAACTCCTCAGTCATTATCCTGTTACACAATTATGGGGTGCCATTTGTAAAGTCAAACAGTCATAATCTAACAGCAATATTTTTGGTTATTTTATCATAAGAGAAAAAATTGGGAGTTCACTTTTTCGAAATCATATTTTCATCATGTTATTCATACATTTATAAATGTTAAAGTTTCCAAATAAATATTTAGTTAGCAAGCTAAATGTTTATTTTGCAGACTAAATATGTAGGTCTGATCTAAATATTTAGTTTGTAAAATAAATATTTAATTCACTAACTAAATATATAGCATCAGTGCAATATTAAAGTATGCATTCAATGCTTCAATTCCAGATGGACATTAGTAAGTCTGTGTCCTTTAGCCCTATTTCACACTGGAAACACGAGTCTAATGGTGAAATAGGCTTTTTGCTGCATAGTTCTGGAAACCCAAGTTTCCTCATTATTTGTTGTTTTTAGTGGTTGAAGGTTACAAAATAGCTTTCTTCTTCCTGTTCTCTAGTATATGTGCTGCTGTAACAATTTGATTTCCCCACGAGGGGATTAAATTCTATTCTTGGGGCGACAATGACACAGCCCTGTAATCGGAAGGTTGCAGGTTCCAGCCCCGCTCAGTTTGTCTCTGTTGTGTCCTTGGGCAAGACACTTAACCTCCCTCTGCAGCTGTAGCTACATCGTAGCTCATCATCACCAGTGTGTGAAAGGGTGAATGACTGATTGTGTTGTAAAGTGCCTGGGGGGGGGGGGGGGGGGGGGGGTGTCCAGGACTCTAGAAGATGCTATATCAAATACAGACCGTTTACCATTTTTTTTAATTTACCACTCTTCTATTAAAGGGAGCATCTGCACTTTTTTCCACTAAAGCACTGGACAGAACAACTGTGCAACCAACCAGAGGAAACATTTTTTTTGCTAGGGAGCATACAGATTGGACACTTGAGCTACTGTATATGTAGTCTGATGGGTCCAGGTTTACCCCGTTCCAGAGTGATCCGGGTAAGAAGAGGGGCAGAGGAAGTGATGCACCCATGTTGAGTATACCTAGCTACTCTACAAACCTGTGGGGGCGGTCTATGATCTGGAATCTCAGCTTGGTGCCATAGTGAATTATCCGGATGGCCAACACTCAATATACGGCTGTGATTCTGACTTTAAAGTTTGTGAGCCTTTTGGGGGCCCTAATAACCTGGGGTCACCAAGCACTTGCCTGCCCTACCTGTTGCACACCTCTGGGTGTGATCTTCTGCTGCTGGGTCCATCAGGAGCAGCTTCAGAGATGCTGCATTCGTGATTGAACAGATGTTAGTGACTGCCGTCCATCATAGAAGCAAAAGATGTCAACTTTGACTCCTGCAGATTGTGACCCTGGTTCAGCTGTTTGTTGACCTGCTTCGTTATGATTAATTGGCCTACTGTAAAGCTCTCATCACATGGGAGCAAAGCCGCTGCCACACCGGTCTGTTAATCTCTGCCCACACGCCCGGAGCCTACGTGAACCTGTTGCTCCGGTACCGGCCTCTCCGCGGGTAGCTCTCCGGTGCTCGTTGCTCAGAGGCGTGTCCGTGACTCATGCATATAACAGTGAGCCGGGCGGCGACAGGTTTCGGTTCTCCGGCTCTCCGCTCCGTCCGCAGCAACAGCAGGATCTCCACCATGGCCCAGTCCTCTTCAGAACAAGTGTTCAACAAGCCCAAGGTAGGTGGATCCGAGCGGGCACCTTCTGTAGCAGGAAGCCGGTGTATGAGACGACAGGGCTGGAGCTAGAGAGGATCCGGACTGTAAGTACAGTACCGAGTCTGAACGGTGGAAGACACCCGAACCAGCATGAGTAAGCACGTCTCTAACTAACCCAGTCCAGCAGCATCAGAGGTTCAGTCAAACAGGAAGAGTCTGCTTTATTCTGCTCTGACATCTGATCAATAAAGAAAACTAACTCATCCTCACTCAGTTGGTTGAGCTCCAGTTTATTACGACTCAGAAAGAAAATGACTTTGTTCATAAACTTGTAGTTAATAATGTTAGTAAGACTTCGTGATTCATTTGTACTATAATGAATGTCTTTCTGAAAACGTAAAATATTTAAATTCTGAATCAGAAATAAAAAAATATATAATTTCACTGTTATGTAATACATATGTAGTGTGTGTGTGTGTGTGTGTGTGTGTGTGTGTGTATGTATGCATGTATGCACCAAGCGTAGTTGTTAATCACACTATACACACACTATACTCTATGTATACATACATATATATATATATATATATATATATATATATATATATATATATATATAGTTGTTTTATATATATACATATATATATATATATGTTATATATATATATATATATATATATATATATATATATATATATATATATATATATATATATAGTTGTTTTATATATATATATATATATATATATAATTTCACTGTTATGTAATACATATGTAGTGTGTGTGTGTGTGTGTATGTATGCATGTATGCACCAAGCGTAGTTGTTAATCACACTATACACACACTATACTCTATGTATACATACATACATATATATATATATATATATATATATATATATATATATATATATAGTTGTTTTATATATATACATATATATATATATATATGTTGTTATATATATATATATATATATATATATATATATATATATATATATAAATAATTTCACTGTTATGTAATACATATGTGGTGTGTGTGTGTGTGTGTGTGTATGTATGCATGTATGCACCAAGCGTAGTTGTTAATCACACTATACACTATGTATACATACATCTATATCTATATCTATATCTATATCTATATATATATATATATATATATATATATATATATATATATATATATATATATATATATATATATATATATATATATATAATTGGAGAAGGCCTGGGTACAGTATAATTGTTTTCAGGTTTCTGGTACCAGCTGTGCCCTTCGGTTTTGGTTCTGCTCTAAACTTGGCGGCTGATAAGGAGGCGAATCACTAAGAAAGACACAGCCAGCTCCCAGAAATACATGCGGGCATTGTAACCACATACGTACAGTGTGTGCAGTGTGTGTTTGTGATGGGAGTGGAGGCTGCTGGCAGAGATAACCTCATTACATATTAATGTGCCGTTGTAGAGCTGATACCAGGATGGGGTCATGGTCTACAGCAGCAACTCGTGTGGTTCAACATCCAAAATTCCTAGGCGGACTTTGCTTTATGGTTCAGTAATAACAGATGCATCACAAAAGACTTTAGATTTATCCATAAATGTGTGGATTCATTTTAAATAGATGATCAAGTGTCTAATTTAAAGAAATGGGTAAGGAGTTTTGTCAGCCATTACTGTTGCCTCTGTTGACATGGATAGAGGAGACAAATGTTTATTTGTACTTATTTGTTTGTTTATTTTTAAGCACCTTAATGCTACCAGTCAAGGTAGCACAATGTGCTGAACACATAATAAGGCAAACAAAACAATAAGAAATCTAATTAAATAGGAACCTTTTCTTATTGATCATTTCATGTTCAACATCAATTTCAAATGTTGTAAATCCATATGAATGTTCACAATGTTTAACAAAATTGACTGATTTTAACTAACCAAAAGTTTCTAAAAGCAACAAATAAATCTTTTATCGGAGCTTTTTTTCTCTACATTTTCAGTTTTAATACAGAATTACTTTTCAGACATTCATATTTTGTGATCTAAAAAGATGTTAAAGGCCCTCTAGATTTTACTATTGGTCCAAAAGCCCATCCACATTCAGTTTACTGGTTTTAACTCAAAGTACAAAATGTTCCTTCTCCAGTCAGACTGAAAATTGGTTTCATATTTCAGTTTTTGTTTCTTTCATTGTAAAAAAAAATTAAAGGAGGCTCCAGAATCATCTCATTTCTGTGGGTTTCTGCTGCGGTCCGCTCCAGCTGGATCACAGTTTTCACACCAAAAAAACACAGAAGGTCCGTTTTGGTTTCATGGATCATAGCAGGAACTGAGTTCTGAAAGTTTTCTTCTCTTCGTGTGAACTTCCTGTCTGAGTTCATGGACTTATGTAACATCAGATGTTTTAGGGTTAGGTCGTTCGCGCCACTGGGTTATAAGTCAGCTGCTGAGTGGAGAGGAGCAGCAGTCACAGGATTTCCTGGAGATGAAGATGAGTCTAGCAGCTGTCCTCCATCTAGGAGGAGCTCTGATGCTGCAGCTCGTCAGGTTTTCAGACATACATTACAGCTTCAACATTTCAAACTTTAAAGCCTGTTCATATTGCAACTAATTTGTATTGATTTAGTAATTAATGCAAGCAAGAATTTGTTTTAATAAACAGCAAAATAAATCAGACGATGTTTTCTTAAAGATGATAATTTGTAAGTGTCTTTGGATACACAGGATCTGGTGATTCAGCGGTGTCTTGTGGTGTTTTGGAAACAATAACAAGTCTTTGTCCTTTTTAATATTTAGACCTAAGGCTGAGCTAGTACATGTGAATGCTAATCATCTTTTCCTGTACGGAACAAATAACGCATACGGACACTGCTTATTCCCCGTCTGTCCTCCGGTTTCACATTCAGGTCTTGTGTTTCCTGTCTGACTAAGATCCAGGTTGTGCAGCAGTGTAAAGATCTGCAGAGCTAAAGCAGGATCTGGATGAACATCAACTGCTGGCCATGAGGAGGCTCATTCGCTGCATTTGTAAACTTTGAATCTTATCCAGCTGAAGCCTCAGAGGCCAAAGATGGTGAACATTTATTCTTGTCATCCGCCAGAATAAATCACAGCTTTTAGCGACAGAGGCAGAGCCAGAGCACATTTTCTCCATCGCCCTTTGCGGCTCAGCTGGCCTTCCTTCCACGAGTTGCTCAATCGGGTATTTTGTATTCGTGATGGTCTGCGGCCAAAACATTAAACTTCAGCTCCACTGCTCCCTCTCTTTGCTCTAATTTGGAAAACCGCCACTTTATTTTTCCTACTTCAGACACTCTCAACATTTATGTACTTGGAAATAACTGAACAGGTAATGTTCCTCCTCAACAGGTTGAGCTGCACGTACATCTAGATGGAGCCATCAGGGTGGAGACTATTCTTGATATTGCCAAGTAGGTGGATCTGCTTTCATTTTCTGACAATTTCTAAACATTGACACAACTTTTTGTTGCAGAGATGCATGTGCAGATAGACGAGCCAAGGCCACTGTTTCTTTTTGTGCTTTGAAACCACACCAGGCCAGTTGTGCAGGAACAGAACTCAGGACCAACATAAAGTAGCAGTGCAGAACAGGTGTACTGTTAGCAAACATTTCTACCAAATACGCATCAGAATGTGACATCGTCTAAAAGTAAACATGTTTAATAATCTCATCTGAATGCTCGATAGCTGATTAAAGGAAAAACATAAAAAGTTCTAAGAAACGTAGAAACGGGCCCATGGTGTGTAAAATGGTTCTAATGTGGCAGCGTGGGGATGGAGGCTGTCACTGTAATAAGAAAACTAGCATTAGGTAGAGAACGCTTTTCCTGCACTGATTTGGAATTTAAAACTTGGTCACCATCCCCTCCCACATTTCTGACTGGTTCCAGTCAGCTTCCTGACTGGTTCCAGAATGGTTCTAGTCTGCTTGGTTTCAGTCAGGTTTTAGTCAGGTTCAAATCTGGTTTTATTCTAGTTCCAGACTGGTTCATGTCAGGTTCTAGTCTAGTTCTAGTCTATTTCCATACTGGCTCCAGTCAAGTTCTAGTCTGGCTCCAGTCAGGTTCTAGTCTAGTTCCAGACTGGTTTAAGACTGCATGGTTCCAAACTGGTTCCAGTCAAGTTCCAGTCAGGTTCAAATCTGGTTTTAATCTGGTTCCAGACTGGTTCATGTCAGGTTCTAGTATAGTTCCTAGTCTATTTTCATACTAGGAAAATAGAGTTCTACTCTGTCTCAAGTCATGTTTTAGTCTTGTTCCAGACTGGTTTAAGACTGCATGGTTCTAAACTGGTTCCAGTCAGGTTTTAGTCAGGTTCAAATCTGGTTTTAATCTAGTTCCAGACTGGTTTAAGACTGCATGGTTCTAGACTGGTTCCAGTCAGGTTTTAGTCTGTGTTTTTAGTCTAGTTCCAGACTGGTTCCAGTCAGGTTTTAGTCTGGTTCAAATCTGGTTTTAATCTAGTTCCAGACTGGTTCATGTCAGGTTCTAGTCTAGTTCTAGTCTATTTCCATACTGGCTCCAGTCAAGTTCTAGTCTGGCTCCAGTCAGGTTCTAGTCTAGTTCCAGACTGTTAAGACTGCATGGTTCCAAACTGATTCCAGTCAGGTTTTAGTCTGGTTCTTGTCTTGTTCCAGACTGGTTCCAGTCAGGTTTTAGTCTGTGTTTTTAGTCTAGTTCCAGACTGGTTCCAGTCAGGTTTTAGTCTGTGTTTTTAGTCTAGTTCCAGACTGGTTCCAGTCAGGTTTTAGCCTAATTCCAGTCTGTTCTGCAGACAGATGTTCAAGGACAGTTTTGCTGTAGAGTCTCACACTTTGTGCAGACTCTACTTTAACAACTGTTAATATTAAAATGTTTTTTTTTTCTCAAGTTCATGAGTTGACTATTCTGGTATCTCTAGATAGTTTTATCTCGCCACCTGGACAATTCAGTCATTTGTTGTCCTGAGATAAAGACATATTATCTCAGGACAACAAACGTGATTTTTTGGATCATTAAGTGCCTGTTCTTGTGAAATTGAATCGTTTTCATGCTACGATTTATTCTCTAGACGGTTCCACTCTGATGAATCACACAGATAGTGAGTAAAAACATCTGGCAGAAGCTTTCTCCAAAGAGTGTCTCACTGGGCTGCAGACATGGAATTTGAAAATACTTAATATCTCCTGGAATTTTTAGATTTGCTGTTATGTCTTAAAAGTGTAGTTCTGGATTTTGTCCGACCTGTTTTAGATGAAACCTGCTGGTCGATTGATTCCATTTTCACAGACTCCTCCATAGCTGTTCTTAAAAACAAGTTTGAATTGCAGCAAGACAGAACTTCTCACACAAGCAGCAGAACACACGCATACTTGGAGGAAGGGTTTCATGTCTTCATAAAAAGGATGGGTGCTACCACAAAGTCTGGACCTCCAATGGACTAAAGTGTGTGGGAGTCTAAAAAAATGCTTAAACTTCTGCAAACTAGTGGGGAAACTCACGGAGAGCCGGTAAAGACACAGATACAGAAAAACATCTTAAAGAGCAAGTCAACCCCTACCAGAGTCTAACTCCACTCTCACTTCATGTTTGAAAAATGCAACAAATGCTGTTGCCTGGCAGACCGAGAAGGTGGAGCTACTAACAAATACACACACACACACACAGGCTCACGACAGCATTGTGACATCATAATCTACCAGTTTACATCATAGCATACCTCTTAGCCAATAGCGGTGGCAGATTTAAATTAAAACACAGTGCAGAGTTTTTGCCTGACAACGGCACAACACTGCCAGTTTTAGGCAGAATATTTAAATTTTAACTAAGATGCACTGAAGTGCCAAATTATTGACTACACGTGTCTGCAGCATGATTAGACACTTGTTTATTTAGTGTATCAGCAAAAAAAAAGTTTATTTGGGGGTGACTTGCTCTTTAAAGTCGTCGGCAGGGAAAATAAACCCAACCAAAAGGAGAACACACAGAACCAGAACGTTTGAGACCTCGTTCTAAATGTCATCCAAAGGAGAGGCAAAGATACAAAGCATAACATTTCTGTAAACATTGACAACAGCTGTACACTGGAGCAAAACATGCTTTTATTATATCAGTTTTAATATGACTAATATTTAGCTTCAGCTGAAAGAAAAAGCCTGTTTCAACAGAACATGTTCTCTTGTTCTGCTCTTCCAGGAGACGCGGCATCCCTCTGAAAGCCAAAACGGCCAGCGAGTTGAAGCACAACATTATTCTCCATGAGCCTGCCACGCTCACGGGATTCTTGGAAAAATTCAACGAGTACATGCACGTGGTTGCGTAAGTCCATGATGCTTCTGCTTTCAGTTGCACTACAAGTGAGCAAAGTTTGGCACGGGAGTTATGAAGAGACAGGATCCGTTTTATAGGAATGTTTACAGCATGGGTCAAAGTCTATTTCAGGTTCACACACACACACACACACACACACACACACACACACACACACACACACACACACACACACACACACACACACACACACACACACACACACTCACACATGCACGCTCTCACACACACCTACACACCTACACACACACACACACACACACACACACACACACACACACACACACACACACACACACACACACACACAAGCATGCATGCATGCACAAGTGCATGCAAACATGTGCACACAAACTTGCATGTGCACACACACTTACACACGCACGCACATGCGCACACTCATGCACGCACGCACACAATCGTACACACACACGCACACACACTCATGCACACGTGCGCACACACACACACAGAGCCTGTCCTTAGGTTTGATATGGGTTGTGATTGATGAGATTGGGATGGAGGACCGTGGCAGGATTACGCAGCATAACTTTGTCCTACATCAGAGGGGGTGCACTGGCTCCAAATGCCAAACATGGAGAACAGGAACATAGAGATCAAGTGTCACCTTGGCACCCATCGTAAAGGAACAGTACACTTGTTTAGGGAGCCTTTCACATGTCTCATTTTGAACCTGAATGATTTAGAAAAGACCGACTGCAGGCACTCAGAAGGTTGGTCTGTGGTGGATGGACTGCAGCTCACAATGTGCTGAATGAAGCTTTCTGAATGGAGGCTCTGCATTAGGGAAGTTGCTGGCAGAGTCTAGTTCATGCACTGGAGCTTAGCGGTGATGTGACTATGGAGCAATCCAGCAGAGAACAACAGACATTCAGCCCCTGCTGTTCACTGTAAATGCTGGAAGGGCTTGCTATTGAAAGTCACCTGATGTGGAGCAGAATGAGCGTTTCTTTCCAAGGGAAAGGTGCTTCACTGCTCTGGGCGGTAACCGAGCATGACCCTGTGGGCAAAAGAGACAGGAAGTTTTCATGAAACGAATGTAAAGAAGCCGCATCTGGTTCAGAGTGATTAAGAAGATTATTCTTGTTATGATCCGAACGTGTTACAGTCACAGGTTTGTTCTTGGTGTTTGACATCGCATAACACTAGGAAAACATGTAGTTCTGCTCTGTTAAGGGTTAGAGTTAAGGAGGTATAGCTAAAGTCAGACGTAGCTTGTGTGTATGCGTGTGTGTGTGTGTGTGTGTCTGTGTGTGTGTGTGTGTGTGTGTGTGTGTGTGTGTGTGTGTGTGAACGCTGATTTCTGTTCTTGTGTTTTATTTTCAGGTAGAATTATTAATACTTGAACTTCTCCTGTTTGAGTTGATTATGCGATGAGGGAGGAAAAACCTCAGCCCTGCAACAGCAGCAGAGCTTTTCTTAGTTTGGGGCAGCAGGAGCTCAGGAGGTAGAGCGGGTTACCTCATGATCATGGGATCGACTCCAGCTCCTGCCAGGGGTATTCTGCAGTTGTGTCCTTGGGCAAGACACTTCACCCAACTTGCCTGTGTTGGTGGTGGTCAGAGGGGCCGACAACGCCAATGGCAGCCTCGCCTCTGTCCGACCGCCCCAAGGCGGCTGTGGCTACAAAGTAGCTTACCACACTAGTGTGTGAATGTGAGAGTGCATGAAAGCGTCTTGGAGTGTCCTAAAAAGCTCTATGTAAGTTCAATGTATTATTATTATTATTATTATTAGTTTCTTGTACACAAACAATAAACATAAACATTTCCACAAGTTAGTGAACCACGTTTTATACAGATTACAGCCAGACGCTCATGCGGATCCAGGTCACAAGGGATCATCGTGCACATTTCTGAGTTACAAGTTTTCACGACACTTTTTGATCCCCAACGAAATAAAATTTGCTTCAACGTGCTTGGTGCATTTTATAAATGCAGCAATAAACAGAGAACCCAGAAACTTAAACTACATGGTCTCACCCCAGAGACAGCAGCAAAGTCTTTGACCTCAATCAACTTTTTGTTCTCGTTTTCTAACGGTCGTCTCTGGATCTGCCACGTCTGCAACGTTTTTATATCAGAAAATACATCAGCAGGCAGGAAGAGGCGTTACACACCTGCTAGAGCACAAAAAAAACCCACCGCTGTGCAAGTTCCTGCTTCAGTTGGTGCTCTTGAGAGGGAGATAATGTACACACACACACACACACACGCACGCACACACACACACACACGCACACACACACACACACACACACACACACACACATTGTGTTGACTTTTATTTGTTTTGTGCCTAACTCAAACCCTACCACTAACATGATCACTCTAGCTGAGTTAAACAACCAAAACTAAAGACTTTTTACCCCAAACATCCTTGGCTGAAGGATGAAGAACGAGCTGAATAAATCAGAACATCAGTTTTAACTTTTGAGTTAAGCTTTGGTAACAATTGTAGTAAAATAAAAGCTGTTGGAAATATATTTTAACTTTATTCATATTTGATCTCAGCTTAGGACTTTGTGACCCATGGGTTCCAACCCTAACAGCTAGATGTGTTTTCTTTTACTTAGAGGATGATTAACTGTCTTGTGTAGAACCTGAGGATGATAGTGAGATTATTAAACAACAAGATCGGGTGTGGTGGAGTTAGATAACATCAAAAATATGCTGGATTGGAACCCAAGTACCACCACCTTTACCCTGATTCCATGTGGTTCCTGGGAGCAAGAACAGCAAGAATATTAAAGTCGAAGTGACAACATAAAACAGCTGCATTTACAATCAGAATTAAAATGCACAACTAAAAGTAGCTTCAAGAATAAGATAAAAGCAATGTTAAAGGGTGAGCAGTTACAGTGCAGAAGGTGCAGCAGAGTAACAGCTGTACCCTGATTGGTACTGACCAACCCTTACGAACCCACGAATGGTGATTTTAAGCAGAAAGGCTTATGCTACCCAAGCACACGGTGCTGTTTTGGAAGGAGCTCGGTTAGCCAAACTAGAGGAAAACAAAACAAGATAATAACAGCAATCTTGTATGAATCTTCAGTTTCTGCCTTTTACAGAAAATCTCTTTGATGAAATCACAGCTAACTTTAGTCAAAGAGAAGAGAAATGCCCCTGGTGTTCGTCACAGAGAACAGTTTGTACCGTCTCTTATCACAAGCTGCTTCTGTTATTCAGTTTTAAAGCCGCTGCTGGTGATGGTGGATTAGTGCGGCTTTATGGTTTTTAGCAGAGATAAGTTTATCAGAACCAGAGAGTGAAGCCAATTTCCTTTTCAGTGGCGACAGAGAAGCCATAAAGAGGATCGCCTATGAGTTTGTGGAGGACAAAGCCAAGGAAGGAGTCATCTACGTCGAGGTCCGGTACAGCCCGCATTTACTAGCTAACAGTGAAGTGGAGCCAATTCCGTGGAACCAGAGCAAGTACGAATCTTTTGGGGTCAAACCTCTGAGGAGTCTTCATGATTTCTAATAGCTTGTGTTGTTTTGTTTATTTTCTCAGGGGTGACTTGAGTCCAGATGAGGTGGTGCATCTGGTGAACGAGGGCCTCAGCGAGGGGGAAAGGGCCTTCAGTACCAAAGCCAGGTCCATTCTATGCTGCATGCGCCACATGCCAAGTAATGACCTGTTCATGCTCCTGTCTCCCAAAACAACCACAAGGTCCCTGTGTTCTGTCCTCTGTCTGAACCTAAACACCCTTTTACTTATTAGACATGAAACAGAGGGAAAAATCAACACGTGCTGCTAAAACACCGGACGCCTTATCGTTAAAGTGAATAAACAGGAACATAAAAAGCTGAAGTTAATCTCCAGTCACACAGAAAATCGCATTAGATTCAGCACAGAGTGTGTCTGAGTCTGTTGAGACGGTTGTGTTTCTAGTTGTTTTTCACTTTGATGAAGATTAGGTGGCATCCGACCTCATCCAAACAACTGCACAGATTTTAGACCAACACACGTTGCCGTTGGGGGCAAATGTAACCAAAAACATGCAGAAATGATCAAAACGAAACTAAAATAACACATTATCTCTGCACTGTCCATGATCTTTCTGAGTTACTAACAGTTTGCAGAGAATGGCGGGGCTAGCCTGCACTACCAGAGCGTCTCTGAGCTGTAACATGAACTGGAGTAACATGAGGTGCCGCCGTTAGCAGCAGCACTCTCTCCTCCATTCATGCAACCGTTTCTATGTAACACAAACCACGTTGAACTCGTCTCTGGGCATCTTCACGTGGAAGGGCTTGAGCTGTGGTTTAAAATACGGTCAAAGCTTGTTGGCAGAGTGTGAGATCACAGCACAGACCTGCAGCAGCACGAATCTCTGGTTTGTCTAATTTAAGCCGGAAGCTGGAGCGGTTTCATATTTACTTCACAGATCTCAGAGCAGTCTGAGCAGCTTCCTCGGGACAGGGAAGTTAGCTAAAAGGTGTAGATTTCAGCAGCTGTAGATACAGCTAATACATGAAAATCTATTTTCACCTCCTTATCAATCGAAGCTGCAACCAAATACCAACGTCTGATTAGGAATGGGCATCGTTTGATTTTGAACAATTCCGATTCCTCGTTTCGATTCCGGTTCCTATCGATTCCCGATTCCGATTCTTTCAAGACATGACATGTTTCACATGAGCCAGCTAACCACAGGTCCTACTTGATGAAATAATCTTAACTTCAACAGGAATTTTAATTCTATGAACAACAACATCACCTTCATTTAGCCAAAAATGTGTTTTGGAGAAAAAAAGAAAAAGACTTGCAGCACCACCAGTGTGTTTGTTTCTGACCACAACCAAAGTCTGGAAGAAGCCTCTGGGATGAGAGGCTAAATGTCTCCAACATATCCAGAAACGTCCAGCTGCTTTCAGCTAAAACTCTCAGGATGATCATGTCCAGGATGACTGAGAACTACACCTCCATGCTGCAGCAGCATTCAGTCGGAACAGGAAGTGAAACAAATGTAGCTGCTGTCAGTAACAATCTAACAGATTTTAAACATTAAAACTCTCAACAGAAATAGTTCAGAAAGGAAATTAAAATGTACACAGCTTTGTGTGTGATTTTATTATTAGATCCGAGCAGCGAAAGCGCTGCGAAGGCCTATTGTATATGTTTATATTTCTTCCGCCAAGTAAATTGGCCTTTTGGAGGCCATAATGTACCCAAAAACTCAGGAATTTTTGCACCCATGTCAGACGTGATGTAAAATTTTGTATTTAAAGGTCCCAAAAAATCACAATAAAACTAGCTCCACAGCGCCCCCTAGAATGTGAAAAATACCCCCCCCCCCCCCCCTCCATAAACTTTAGTTTATCGTACGGTTATGAAATTTTGTACACTTGTATTACTCAACAGTCCGCACAGAAAAGCCTCTTGCAACCATGGTCAACATCAAACAGGAAGTCGGCCATTTTGGTTTGAAGTGGTGATTTTGACGCCGTTTTGGCCGTTTCTAGGCTCAGCTTCTGATTGATTTACTTGATCAATTTTTGCACGATCGTCTCGAAAGTTGTGGGAAATGGCTCAGAAGGGATGAGCGATCAAATAGAAAAATAAAACTGACTTTTCGTATATGCTGAGGGGGCGTGGCCAGGCCTCGAAGTTCGACTACTCGCCAAAAAAATATAAATGGCTATAACTTCATACTCATATACTCATATACTCATATACTCATATACATACTGGGGGCGACGGTGGCACAGGAGTTAAGTGCTCGCCCCGTAATCGGAAGGTTGCTGGTTCGAGTCCCGCTCAGTCTGTCGCTGTCGTTGTGTCCTTGGGCAAGACACTTAACCCACGTTGCCTGCTGGTGGTGGTCGGAGGGACCGGTGGCGCCTGTGCTCGGCAGCCTCGCCTCTGTCAGTGCGCCCCAGGGCAACTGTGGCTACATTGTAGCTCATCCCCACCAGTGTGTGAATGTGTGTGTGAATGGGTGAATGACTGATTGTGTTGTAAAGCGCCTTGGGGGGTTCTAGGACTCTAGAAGGCGCTATATCAAATACAGGCCATTTACCATTTTACCATTTACTCAAATAGAGTAGAGTTACAAAAATGCCTGTGGTCATTTGACATCCAGCCACAAACTAAACTGAATGGTCAGATGATGACATCACACAAGCCCTGCCCCCTCAGGACCAAAAACCTCAAGTTTTACTGTGATAGGTCCCAAATCGCCCCATTTCACTTAATCACCACAAATTTGTAGCTGGTAACTCAAGACAAGTGGGGGTTGCTTGGCGTTCCATTATGGGAGTTTTCAAAAGAGGGCGGGGCTGTGGCGGCGCGGCGAAGTCAGGCGTACCGCCGCGGCCATACTTTTGCCTACCATTTCGTCATTCGTAACGATATTGCCACGAAACTTCTGGTGAGTGATCCTAGTCCGGCCCCCCAAAAAATCTGATGTGAAAATCCGGTGGGGGTGGCCTATTTTCTTAAATAACACCCCATATGACCATTAAAACTGTCAGCCCCAAGCCATGCTTTGACTGAGAATTACAAAATTTGGTACACTATTGTAGTGTCTCAGGACCTACAAAAAAATCTCTTGGAGCCAAGCGCAAAGTCGCACAGGAGGTCGGCCATTTTGGTCCAAGTACTTGATTTAGTGGTTTTCGCACACGTTGTTTGGAGAATGGTGCCCCGTTGCCCTTTTCAACGATCATCTTCAAACTTCTGCTATGTACTCTTAAGACATAGGGGAAAAATGTAACCGTCGGATTTCTCAAAAGTTGAAAGGTGTGGGCGTGGCTAAGCCACAAACTTTGACCTGTCTCCACGCCACTCTTTTTTTCACAGCTCTCTAAAAGGCTCCTTTCACCCAATCACCAGCAATCTCTGGCATATAGCAGCAGACCAGTTGGGGTCACTTGGTCTCCAGTACTGGCAGGTTTCAAAAAAAGGCGGGGCTTTTGGAGCATGGCGAAATTCGCCATCACACCATGGAAATACATTTGCCTCTCGTTTCCTCAGTTATCATGATATCGCCACGAAATTTCTAGTGAGTGATTCTAGTCTGACCCCCAATAGAAATGAATGTATAGGTTGGTGGGTGTGGCCTATTTTCTGAAATAGCGCCCCCTAGGACCATTAAAACTCTCAGCCTCAAGCCATGCTTTGACAGAGGATTACAAAAATTGGTACACTAATGTAGTGTCTCAGGACCTACAAAAAAGTCGTTTGGAGCTAAGCTTATTGTCACACAGAAAGTCGGCCATTTTGGTCCAAGTACTTGATTTAGTGGTTTTCACACACGTCGTTTGGAGAGTGATGCCCCGTCGCCCTTATCAACAATCACCTTCAAACTTCTGCTGTGTACTCTTAAGACATAAGGGAAAAAAAATTCAACTGTCAGATTTTTCAAAAGTTGAAAGGTGTGGGCGTTGCTAAGCCTCAAACTTTGACCTGTCGCCACGCCAGTCTTTTTTTTAACAGCTCCCTATTGGACTCCTTTTGCCCAATCACCAGCAATCTCTAATAAATAGCAGTAGACAAGTTGAGGTCACTTGAGGTCCAGTACTGGCAGGTTTCGAAAAAAGGCGGGGCTTTGGGAGCATGGTGAAATTCGTCATCACGCCATGGAAATACGTTTGCCTCTCATTTCCTCAGTCATCTAGCCTAGTGAACTAGACCAAATTCTTGCTTTGCAAAGAATGGTCTAGACATGCTCCATTGGAACCTCAGCAGCTCCTACCAGGACTCTGGCTAGCCAATCACAGCTCTCTAGAGGGGTTTCAAACACATAAAGAGCTGTGATTGGTCCATAATGGTGGGCCAGTCATAGTGCTCTATCTGCTTAGTGAACAAATCACAGAGCTTTATCCACTTTGTGGGCCAATCAGGGCACTCTATATGCCTGGTGGGTGGGATGATGCAACAGAGTGAAACAAGAGTATGTCACATTCATTGTCCAGTGGAATGCAGAGATCATTTGAAAGACAATGGTAGAACCCGCCCCACGACCGAGAGCCGTCAATGGAGCATGGCCAGACTAAATAATACATTTATTTAGTCTGGCTTGCCAGGCTATCAGTCATCATGATATCGCCACGAAATTTCTGGTGAGTGATCCTAGTCTGACCGCAGTAGAAATGAATGGTATAGGTTGGTGGGCGTGGCCTATTTTCTGAAATAGCACCCCCTAGGACCATTAAAACTGTCAGCCCCACGCAATGTTTTGTCTGACGATTACGAAATTTGGTACACTAATGTGGTGTCTCAGGACCTACAAAAACGTCTTTTGGAGCCAAGCGCAATGTTGCACAGGAGATCGGCCATTTTGGTCCAAGTACTTGATTTTGTGGTTTTCGCACACGTCGTTTGGAGATTGATGCTCCTTCGCCCTTTTCACTGATCGCCTTCAAGCTTCTGCTATATACTCTTAAGACATGGGGGGGGGGGGGGGGGATGGATTTAACCATCTGATTTTTCAAAAGTTGAAAGGTGTGGGCGTGACTAAGCCTCAAACATTGACCTTTTGCCATCACATTACTTGACGTAATAACTTTCATGTGCATGATCAGATCTATATCAAACTTTGTCTGTGTGATCACTGACCACATCTCAAGACAATGTCAATGTGGAGAGCTGACATCACCTAAGCCCCACCCCCTGATAACAGGAAGTCTATTGTTTTATGGTGAATTGCCCATACGTGTCCCCTCTAATTCAGTCAACATGACTCTAAGGTCATGCACTGTCTTCATGATGGTGTAATGACCCTTCAGATATGATATATTTCCAGAAAGGGAGGGGCGTTGATGCCATGGCGAATTCTGGCGTTACGCCGTGACCTTACGTTTGATTGTAACTTCCACAAACAGCCTTCGTTCTGCACGAGACTGAACATGGCAATGAACAATCATGCCCTTTAGCCAATGAGGCACAAACGGTTGGTGAACGTTGTATAATATCACCACAGCGCCCCCACATATCTTTAAAACAGTAATAACTCCTACAGACGAGGTCACAACTGCACCAAACTTGATATATGTCTTCACACAAAGGCACCCAAAACAATCCTGTGGTCATTGGTTGATATCGCTTTAGCTCCACCCCCTGACAGATATTAGGCCCTGAATAACACATGCATAATGCAATTCACACCAAACTACACGCAAATGATTGTTGTCAACCTACAAACTGCTCCATGGGATATTTTCCTAAATTTGGGACAGTGCCCCCTAGATACAAGAAAATCTTTGTAACTTCTACAAAAATGCTCCAAACTTTATCAAACATGGTGGGAGTCATCACGCAACTGCAATCAACACATGAATGTGCCCACTCGTTCAAATCACTTTAATTCCGCCCCCTTACAGCCTTTTGGCTCTAGATGACCCATGCAACGTTTGATTGATGCCAAATTACCAGAAAACCATCTTTGATGAGCAAAGATGACCTCTATGGGATTTTGTTGTAAATGGTCACAGCACCCCCTAGATAGGTTCAAACTTTTTTAACTTCTAAAGACATGGTCAGAATGGCATTAAACTTGGCTTGTGTCATCACTTGACTGCACCAAACACATTGATGTGGTTGTTTGTTCAAACCCCTTTAGCTCCACCCCCTTTCGGCTCTCTGGCTCTAGATAACACACACAAAGTCTGATTGATGCCAAATTAACAGAAAGCCATCTTTGTCAACCAAAGATGACCTCAATGGGGTTTTTCTGTAGTTGGTCACAGCGACCCCTAGATAACTTTAACCCTTAATAACTTTAAAAACGTGGCCAGAATAGCATTTAACTGGGTCTGTGTCATCACACCACCAGTGTGGTTAAGATAGAGTATCCCCTAGTGGTGATATGTGTAATTTAATGGTGGGCTCAGAGGAGATGCTGAGTCAGGTTGAGGTGCAGACGAGGAGACAGTTCGCGGTTAATGGTGTCGGGGTGGTCAACGTTTCTGTTCTGCGAACGTGCCCGGGTGACCCGGGCTGCCGGCCAGGCCGGAGCGGCGCGGAGCTGCGAGGGCCAAATGACGCTGCTTGCAGCTTTAATTATTATTATTATTATTATTATTATTATTATTATTATTTATTGTGGCAGAAGCTGGTGTCGTCCACCACAGAGAAGCTTCTCTAGCATGATAACTTTAATTATTCTACAGGTTATTGTTCAGCCTTCTGACGCTCACACACACACACACACACACACACACACACACACACACACACACACACACACACACACACACACACACACACACACACACACGGGTGTTGGTGAACGGCTGCATCTGACTGCTGACGCTCAGTGTGTGTTTTTATTTCTGCAGTGAGACAAACTCACCTCACACCGTCCAAAGTTTGTTCTTTAAAGCTTCTAGTAAATCCACCGTGTTGACGTATTTTAACAAGTTTCCTCTACGCTGCAGGAGTTAAAGTTTACATTACAGAGTAAAGGTTTGGCAGACACGTTTGTTTATATCTGGGTGGTGGGACTCGTGCTGCACACAGACGGCTGGTGTGATCAGCTCTGAAAAGCGTTGATAACAATTTGCAGATCACGTTTATTTTTCACAGAGATCGGCTGCAGATTCCTCTTCCGTCGGCATACTAGGAATCAAAACTAGGAATCGAAAAAAAATTACTTTGAACGATTCCGGGAAAAATTAACAGTTGGAACCGGTTCCGGTCGATGCTCGATGCCCAACCCTACGTCTGACTATGTAAGTAATATGTAAAACAACAAAAACAATGCTGAAATTACATGTCTGCATTCGACCCATCCTTGTGGTGAGCTGCAGCAGTGGCTGCGCTCGGGAACTATTTGGTGGTTTAATCCCCAATCTAACCCCTTAAAACTGAGTGTCAAACAGGGAGGCATTGGGTCCCATTTTTTGGGTCTTTGGTATAATCCCAGTGAGGACACTCTTGGCCACTAAAAACGTCAAAGAAGAAGACCTTTCTATTCTTTAATTGTCCACAGCTAAAGTCCAAACTCACTATTCCTGCCAGAACCACACCATCTGCATGCTTCCTGTTTGTAGTGGGTCTAAGATGTAAAAACTGACATGATTATAAACAGAATAATAATAATAATAATGCATTGAACTTATATAGCGCTTTTCTAGACACCCAAAGACGCTTTCACACACTCTCACATTCACACACTGCTAGTGATGGTAAGCTACTTGTAGCCACAGCCGCCCTGGGGAAGAATAGTGTGACTGATGCTTGAATACCCATGTCATTGGCTCAGATAGAGGAAGTCTACCTTTAAAAACATTTTCTGGTTGTCTGCCTGCTTGTTGTTCATGTTGTAGGTCAATGATCACACACACTTGTGTGAGTGTTTCATTTAGCCAAGCCATGGCGTAACACTCGGCTGTAACCTTTCTCCAGATTGGTCCATGGACATCGTGGAGCTGTGTAAGAAATACCGACATCATGGCGTGGTGGCCATTGATCTGGCGGGTGATGAGTCACTCAACTGTGAAGCTTGCCCAAACCACCGGAGGGCGTATGAGGTGAGTGGGTTAGAAAACCTTATGCAGCTGGAATTCACCAAGAAGTTTGAACGGTTAACAGCTTCACCAGAAAAACTCAGAGCAACCTGGGCTGTTTCTCACTGAGGAGAAGATTGTGTTGTGAGTAGATGTTGAGGTCAGCCATGAGAGGTTTGAACATGTTTCCTGTTTCAGTTTCAGAATAAAAAAACACAAGATGCAGGAAAATTTAAGTTGCTACAGCAAAAATGTCTTCATTTACACACACACACACACACACACACACACACACACACACACACACACACACACACACACACACACACACACACACACTAGGAATAATAAGTATTCAATTCAATTTTATTTATATAGCGCCAAATCATGACAAGGGTTGTCTAAAGGCACTTCACATAATAAACATTCCAATCTGGGTCAGTTCATTAAGCCAATCAGAAATAATGTTTCCTATATTAGGAACCCAGCAAATTGCATCAAGTCACTGACTAGTGTCAGTGACTATACAGCAATCCTCATACTAAGCAAGCGTATAGCGACAGTGGAGAGGAAAACTCCCTTTTAACAGGAAGAAACCTCCAGAGGATCCTGGCTCAGTATAAGCAGCCATCCTCCACTACACACACACACACACACACACACACACACACACACACACACACACACACACACACACACACACACACACACACACACACACACACACACACACACACACCAAGTAATGTGTCTATGGTTACATTGTGATTTCTTAGTAAATATTCTATTTTAAATATTCTATTTGGCGAGAGATAAACTTTATTGTATTTATCCTAGTGAATCTATAATCAAACGGGTAAACTAGCAGTAGCACATCCAACGTCAAGGAAAGCAAAAAGTTATCATGAGAGGGAGAATGTTTAAGTGGTTATCAGCAGTGTGCTAGATGATGGCCCCCTCCATGAGGCCACCACAGCTCAGCAGAACATCATTGTAGCTTCTTCTGGGGAGAAAAACACTTAGAGAGAAAATAAAGTTAACAGCTGAAATTGCAGAAAATAATACAGTTAAAGAGCAGATTGTAGAAGAAAGTAGTCAAGTGTGGAAAGTGGTCAGTGTGTCCTCCAGCAGTCTAAGCCTTTAGCAGCATAACTACAGAGATAACTCTGGATAACCTAGCCTTTTTAGATGGAGGCATGTTGGAGGCAGGGCAAGGGAGAGCTGTCCTTACTGACTGTACTCTCCACCTCCCTCTACTCCCCCACTTGTCCAGATCTAGGCTAACATCAGATTTTAACCATAGGCCCTATCAAATAAAAATGTTTTAAGCCTAGTCTTAAAAGTAGACAAGGTGTCTGCCTCACGGACGAAGGCTGGGAGCTGGTTCCAGAGGAGAGGAGCCTGATAACTAAAAGATCTGCCTCCCATCCTAATTTTAGATATTCTGGGAACCACCAGTAAGCCTGCAGTCTGAGAGCGAAGTGCTCGGTTAGGAACATATGGAACAATCAGATCACTGATGTATGATGGAGCTTGATTATTAAGAGCTTTGTATGTGAGAAGGAGGATCTTAAAATCTATTCTGAATTTAACAGGTAGCCAATGTAGGGAAGCTAAGACAGGAGAGATATGATCTCTCTTTTTAATTCTCATCAGAACTCTAGCTGCAGCATTTTGGACAAGCTGAAGACTTTTAACTACATTCTGTGGACTTCCTGAGAGTAATGAATTACAGTAATCCAGTCTTGATGTAATAAATGCATGAACTAGTTTTTCAGCATCACTCCTGGAAAGGATGCTTTTAATCTTAGCAATATTCCGAAGGTGGAAAAAGGAAATCCTACAAACCTGTTTAACCTGGGATTTGAATGATATGTCCTGGTCGAAGATAACACCAAGGTTCCTTACTTTGTTCTCGGAGATTAATGTAATGCCATTCAGGTCATGTGATTGACTAAGCAATTTCCCTTTCTGGATTTCTGGTCCAAAGATGAGAACTTCAGTCTTGTCTTGATTTAAAAGCAAAAAGTTTAGAGTCATCCAATTTTTTATGTCCTCAAGACAAGCCTGTAATCTACCTAACCGATTAGGTTCATCAGGGTTAATGGATAAATATAACTGAGTATCGTCAGCATAACAGTGAAAGTTTATCCCATGCTGTCTAATGATTTTACCAATTGGGAGCATATATGTAGTAAAAAGAATTGGTCCAAGCACTGAACCCTGTGGTACTCCACAAGTAACCCTGGAGTATGAAGAAGATTTGTCATGTACATTTACAAAATGAAATCTATCAGACAGGTAGGATTTAAACCAGCCTAGCGCGGTTCCTTTGATCCCTACAACAGGTTCAAGTCTTTGTACAAGAACATTGTGATCTACTGTGTCAAAGGCAGCACTGAGATCTAACAAGATTAGAACAGACACAAGATTCTTATCTGAGGCCATGAGAATATCATTTGTAACTCTCACTAATGCAGTTTCAGTGCTGTGATACTCTTCACACATTCATCATCAGAACATTTACAAGTTGAGTCATAATAAACAAAGTGAAATGACACAGGGTAAAAGTACTGAGCATACTTTATTTAATACTTTATAGAAAAGTCTTTGTTGGTAATTACAGCTTCTATATGCCTCATATGGAGAAACCAGTCTGTATTTGCTCAGGAGTGATTCTGGCCCATTCTTCCACACACACACTTTGAGTCTTGAAGGCTTCTTATGAACTTTGATCTTCAGGCCTCTCCATAGATTTTCTATATGTTTTAGATCAGGTGACTCAGGCAACATGATTTTCTTACTTTGGCACCAATTCCTTGTCTCCTTGACCTTGTGCTTAGAATAGTTGTCTTGCTGAAATGTCCACCCTCTTTTCATTTTCAGCTTTCTGCTAGTTAGTAGAAGAGCCAGAATGCCCCGCTACATTCTGATTTTAATAGCATGAAGTCTGCCAGTAACCTTGTCGACCCACACCATGATGCTTCCACCCCTAAACGTAACTGTTGGTGTGGTGTTCCTGTGGGTGGTGGGCATTTATTCTCCAAATGTGTGTAGAATGACAGACAATTTTGGTATCATCTGACCATACTATAATCTCCCAGTAGTCCACAGGCATTTTCAAATGCTGTTTCACAAACTTTAACCAAGCCTCAACGTGCTTTTTGTTCAGCAACGAGGTCTTGCATGGTGAGCCTGCATGGATGCTATGGCGGTTCAGTGCATCGCTTATAGTTTGCTTTAAAACAGCGGTAGCTGCTGTGTGTGTGTGTGTGTGTGTGTGTGTGTGTGTGTGTGTGTGTGCGTGCGTGCGTGTGTGTGTGTGTGTGTGTGTGTGTGTGTGTGTGTGTGTGTGTGTGTGTGTGTGCGTTATAAAGACCGAGGGAGTCTGAGAATCATATTTACCAAACTGTAGACTATTGTTTACGCTGATAAACAACATGGAAATGACATACAGTCATAAACATAAAGCAAATCTTAGGGATCAGAGTCCACGTTAACTGTTATCTTCAGCACTATATGATCTCAGATGCATATGTGCAAAATAAGCACACGATGCTTTGTGTGTACAAGGTTACAAAGTTAGAACAGATAGTCAGAGAACATTTCTGTGAATTATTAAATTTCAAACCAGCAAAACTGTGAGAACCTAAACCCGAGAGATCAGTGTTGCAGATGTGGGAACCAGATGTTTGGCCTGCTGATGTGTCTTATGATGGATGTTGTTGGCAGGAAGCGGTCCGCTGTGGGATCCACAGAACCGTCCATGCAGGAGAGGTGGGCCCGCCCTCGGTGGTGAGGGAGGTAAGCTGTTCCACAACAAACCCAGAACATCTAATCACCTCTGAATGTGACTCAGCAAAAAGCCGTTAATCAACAATAACGATATGGGCCAGAAGCCAGAAACAACAGGGAGAGCAGAATGTGTGATGGTTGGTGAAGTTCTGTAACGTGTATGATTTGCTGCTTAGCATCACGCTCTTGTGAACCTGCTGGACCAGTTATCTGATACAAGCGCAGATATAGCAATAAAACAGTCAAAATAAGGACAGGGAAATCTAGTTTTATGTCTCCAGAATCATCTGGTGTGGAAGATCTCTAATTATTAACATTCATTAACAACTCGTGCTGATGGACTGAAAAAAATGTCAGATCTTTTGTTTGCTGCTTGGCAAAGGCGCATATATGAATTATTTAAATTTTCATTTTCTACTGTTGTCAGATGAGGGCATGAATGTATCAGAAACATTTATATTTTTGAACAAATAAGAGTAAGACAGGAGCCTTATTTTACATGGAAGGTAGCAGGACTTAAAATTTATCCTGGAACCAGCCATTAGAGGGTGGTTTAGTTGATTGTTAAAAAGTATTCTGATGTTTTAGGCTGTAGATGTTCTGAAAGCTGAACGTATTGGACACGGCTACAGAACCCTAGAGGACCAAGAAATGTACAAACGCCTGCTGGATCAAAACATGCACTTTGAGGTAAAGAACTTTCTTTTGTACATTAATGTCCAAATGCAGCTGAATCTGATTTTGCCCTCTCTGTGTCATTAACTGGACATATTAGTGTCTAACTGGACAGATTAGTGTCTAACTGAACATATTAGTATCTAACTGGACGTATTAGTGTTTAACTGGATGTATTAGTGTCTAACTGGACAGATTAGTGTCTAACTGGACATATTAGTGTCTAACTGGACAGATTAGTGTCTAACTGGACATAGTGTCTAACTGGACAGATTAGTGTCTAACTGGACAGATTATTGTCTAACTGGACGTATTAGTGTCGAACTGGACATGTTAGTGTCTAACTGGACAGATTAGTGTCTAACTGGACAGATTAGTGTCTAATTGGACATATTAGTGTCTAACTGGACAGATTAGTGTCTAACTGGACAGATTAGTGTCTAACTGGACAGATTAGTGTCTAATTGGACATATTAGTGTCTAACTGGACAGATTAGTGTCTAACTGGACGTATTAGTGTCTAACTGGACAGATTAGTGTCTAACTGGACAGATTAGTGTCTAATTGGACGTATTAGTGTCTAACTGGACAGATTAGTGTCTAACTGGACAGATTAGTGTCTAATTGGACAGATTAGTGTCTAACTGGACGAATTAGTATCTAAGTGGACAGATTAGTGTCTAACTGGACGTATTAGTGTCTAACTGGACATATTAGTGTCTAACTGGACATATTAGTGTCTAACTGGACTTATTAGTGTCTAACTGGACGAATTAGTATCTAAGTGGACATATTAGTGTCTAACTGGACAAATTAGTATCTAAGTGGACATATTAGTGTCTAACTGGACAGATTAGTGTCTAACTGGACAGATTAGTGTCTAACTGGACGAATTAGTATCTAAGTGGACAGATTAGTGTCTAACTGGACGTATTAGTGTCTAACTGGACATATTAGTGTCTAACTGGACATATTAGTGTCTAACTGGACTTATTAGTGTCTAACTGGACGAATTAGTATCTAAGTGGACATATTAGTGTCTAACTGGACAAATTAGTATCTAAGTGGACATATTAGTGTCTAACTGGACGAATTAGTATCTAAGTGCACATATTAGTGTCTAACTGGACGTATTAGTGTCTAACTGGACAGATTAGTGTCTAACTGAACATATTAGTATCTAACTGGACGTATTAGTCTTTAACTGGATGTATTAGTGTCTAACTGGACAGATTAGTGTCTAACTGGACATATTAGTGTCTAACTGGACAGATTAGTGTTTAACTGGATGTATTAGTGTCTAACTGGACAGATTAGTGTCTAACTGGACATAGTGTCTAACTGGACAGATTAGTGTCTAACTGGACATATTATTGTCTAACTGGACGTATTAGTGTCGAACTGGACATGTTAGTGTCTAACTGGACAGATTAGTGTCTAACTGGACAGATTAGTGTCTAATTGGACGTATTAGTGTCTAACTGGACAGATTAGTGTCTAACTGGACAGATTAGTGTCTAATTGGACAGATTATTGTCTAACTGGACGTATTAGTGTCGAACTGGACATGTTAGTGTCTAACTGGACAGATTAGTGTCTAACTGGACAGATTAGTGTCTAATTGGACGTATTAGTGTCTAACTGGACAGATTAGTGTCTAACTGGACGTATTAGTGTCGAACTGGACATGTTAGTGTCTAACTGGACAGATTAGTGTCTAACTGGACAAATTAGTGTCTAACTGGACATGTTAGTGTCTAACTGGACAGATTAGTGTTTAACTGGACATATTAGTGTCTAACTGGACATGTTAGTGTCTAACTGGACAGATTAGTGTCTAACTGGACATGTTAGTGTCTAACTGGACATATTAGTGTCTAACTGGACATACTAGTGTCTAACTGGACATATTAGTGTCTAACTGGACTTATTAGTGTCTAACTGGACAAATTAGTATCTAAGTGGACTTATTAGTGTCTAACTGGACGAATTAGTATCTAAGTGGACATATTAGTGTCTAACTGGACGAATTAGTATCTAAGTGGACTTATTAGTGTCTAACTGGACGAATTAGTATCTAAGTGGACAGATTAGTGTCTAACTGGACGTATTAGTGTCTAACTGGACATATTAGTGTCTAACTGGACATATTAGTGTCTAACTGGACTTATTAGTGTCTAACTGGACGAATTAGTATCTAAGTGGACATATTAGTGTCTAACTGGACGAATTAGTATCTAAGTGGACATATTAGTGTCTAACTGGACGAATTAGTATCTAAGTGCACATATTAGTGTCTAACTGGACGTATTAGTGTCTAACTGGACAGATTAGTGTCTAACTGAACATATTAGTATCTAACTGGACGTATTAGTGTTTAACTGGATGTATTAGTGTCTAACTGGACAGATTAGTGTCTAACTGGACATATTAGTGTCTAACTGGACAGATTAGTGTCTAACTGGACAGATTAGTGTCTAACTGGACATAGTGTCTAACTGGACAGATTAGTGTCTAACTGGACAGATTATTGTCTAACTGGACGTATTAGTGTCGAACTGGACATGTTAGTGTCTAACTGGACAGATTAGTGTCTAACTGGACAGATTAGTGTCTAATTGGACGTATTAGTGTCTAACTGGACAGATTAGTGTCTAACTGGACAGATTAGTGTCTAACTGGACGTATTAGTGTCTAACTGGACAGATTAGTGTCTAACTGGACAGATTAGTGTCTAATTGGACGTATTAGTGTCTAACTGGACAGATTAGTGTCTAATTGGACAGATTAGTGTCTAACTGGACGTATTAGTGTCGAACTGGACATGTTAGTGTCTAACTGGACAGATTAGTGTCTAACTGGACAGATTAGTGTCTAATTGGACGTATTAGTGTCTAACTGGACAGATTAGTGTCTAACTAGACGTATTAGTGTCGAACTGGACATGTTAGTGTCTAACTGGGCAGATTAGTGTCTAACTGGACAGATTAGTGTCTAACTGGACAAATTAGTGTCTAACTGGACATGTTAGTGTCTAACTGGACAGATTAGTGTTTAACTGGACATATTAGTGTCTAACTGGACATGTTAGTGTCTAACTGGACAGATTAGTGTCTAACTGGACATGTTAGTGTCTAACTGGACATATTAGTGTCTAACTGGACATACTAGTGTCTAACTGGACATATTAGTGTCTAACTGGACTTATTAGTGTCTAACTGGACGAATTAGTATCTAAGTGGACTTATTAGTGTCTAACTGGACGAATTAGTATCTAAGTGGACATATTAGTGTCTAACTGGACGAATATGTATCTAAGTGGACTTATTAGTGTCTAACTGGACGAATTAGTATCTAAGTGGACAGATTAGTGTCTAACTGGACGTATTAGTGTCTAACTGGACATATTAGTGTCTAACTGGACATATTAGTGTCTAACTGGACATATTAGTGTCTAACTGGACTTATTAGTGTCTAACTGGACAAATTAGTATCTAAGTGGACATATTAGTGTCTAACTGGACGAATTAGTATCTAAGTGGACATATTAGTGTCTAACTGGACGAATTAGTATCTAAGTGCACATATTAGTGTCTAACTGGACGTATTAGTGTCTAACTGGACAGATTAGTGTCTAACTGAACATATTAGTATCTAACTGGACGTATTAGTGTTTAACTGGATTTATTAGTGTCTAACTGGACAGATTAGTGTCTAACTGGACATATTAGTGTCTAACTGGACAGATTAGTGTCTAACTGGACAGATTAGTGTCTAACTGGACATAGTGTCTAACTGGACAGATTAGTGTCTAACTGGACAGATTATTGTCTAACTGGACGTATTAGTGTCGAACTGGACATGTTAGTGTCTAACTGGACAGAGTAGTGTCTAACTGGACAGATTAGTGTCTAATTGGACGTATTAGTGTCTAACTGGACAGATTAGTGTCTAACTGGACAGATTAGTGTCTAACTGGACGTATTAGTGTCTAACTGGACAGATTAGTGTCTAACTGGACAGATTAGTGTCTACTTGGACGTATTAGTGTCTAACTGGACAGATTAGTGTCTAACTGGACGGATTAGTTTCTAATTGGATAGATTAGTGTCTAACTGGACAGATTAGTGTCTAACTGGACGTATTAGTGTCGAACTGGACATGTTAGTGTCTAACTGGACAGATTAGTGTCTAACTGGACAGATTAGTGTCTAATTGGACGTATTAGTGTCTAACTGGACAGATTAGTGTCTAACTGGACAGATTAGTGTCTAACTGGACGTATTAGTGTCTAACTGGACAGATTAGTGTCTAACTGGACAGATTAGTGTCTAATTGGACGTATTAGTGTCTAACTGGACAGATTGGTGTCTAACTGGACGTATTAGTGTCGAACTGGACATGTTAGTGTCTAACTGGACAGATTAATGTCTAACTGGACAGATTAGTGTCTAACTGGACAAATTAGTGTCTAACTGGACATGTTAGTGTCTAACTGGACAGATTAGTGTTTAACTGGACATATTAGTGTCTAACTGGACATATTAGTGTCTAACTGGACATGTTAGTGTCTAACTGGACAGATTAGTGTCTAACTGGACATGTTAGTGTCTAACTGGACATATTAGTATCTAACTGGACATACTAGTGTCTAACTGGACAAATTAGTGTCTAACTGGACATGTTAGTGTCTAACTGGACAGATTAGTGTCTAACTGGACATACTAGTGTCTAACTGGACAAATTAGTGTCTAACTGGACATGTTAGTGTCTAACTGGACAGATTAGTGTTTAACTGGACATATTAGTGTCTAACTGGACAAATTAGTGTCTAACTGGACATGTTAGTGTCTAACTGGACAGATTAGTGTTTAACTGGACATATTAGTGTCTAACTGGACATGTTAGTGTCTAACTGGACATATTAGTGTCTAACTGGACATATTAGTGTCTAACTGGACAAATTAGTGTCTAACTGGACATGTTAGTGTCTAACTGGACAGATTAGTGTTTAACTGGACATATTAGTGTCTAACTGGACATGTTAGTGTCTAACTGGACATATTAGTGTCTAACTGGACATGTTAGTGTCTAACTGGACATTTTAGTGTCTAACTGGACGTATTAGTGTCTAACTGGACGTATTAGTGTCTAACTGGACATATTAGTGTCTAACTGGACATGTTAGTGTCTAACTGGACATGTTAGTGTCTAACTGGACAGATTAGTGTCTCACTGGACATATTAGTGTCTAACAGGACAAATTAGTGTCTAACTGGACAGATTAGTGTTTAACTGGACATATTAGTGTCTAACTGGACATGTTAGTGTCTAACTGGACATATTAGTGTCTAACTGGACGTATTAGTGTCTAACTGGACATATTAGTGTCTAACTGGACATATTAGTGTCTAACTGGACATGTTAGTGTCTAACTGGACAGATTAGTGTCTCACTGGACATATTAGTGTCTAACTGGACAAATTAGTGTCTAACTGGACAAATTAGTGTCTAACTGGACATGTTAGTGTCTAACTGGACAGATTAGTGTTTAACTGGACATATTAGTGTCTAACTGGACATGTTAGTGTCTAACTGGACAGATTAGTGTCTAACTGGACATGTTAGTGTCTAACTGGACATATTAGTGTCTAACTGGACATACTAGTGTCTAACTGGACATATTAGTGTCTAACTGGACTTATTAGTGTCTAACTGGACGAATTAGTATCTAAGTGGACTTATTAGTGTCTAACTGGACGAATTAGTATCTAAGTGGACATATTAGTGTCTAACTGGACGAATTAGTATCTAAGTGGACTTATTAGTGTCTAACTGGACAAATTAGTATCTAAGTGGACAGAATAGTGTCTAACTGGACGTATTAGTGTCTAACTGGACATATTAGTGTCTAACTGGACATATTAGTGTCTAACTGGACTTATTAGTGTCTAACTGGACAAATTAGTATCTAAGTGGACATATTAGTGTCTAACTGGACGAATTAGTATCTAAGTGGACATATTAGTGTCTAACTGGACGAATTAGTATCTAAGTGCACATATTAGTGTCTAACTGGACGTATTAGTGTCTAACTGGACAGATTAGTGTCTAACTGAACATATTAGTATCTAACTGGACGTATTAGTGTTTAACTGGATGTAATAGTGTCTAACTGGACAGATTAGTGTCTAACTGGACATATTAGTGTCTAACTGGACAGATTAGTGTCTAACTGGACAGATTAGTGTCTAACTGGACATAGTGTCTAACTGGACAGATTAGTGTCTAACTGGACAGATTATTGTCTAACTGGACATATTAGTGTCTAACTGGACAAATTAGTGTCTAACTGGACAAATTAGTGTCTAAGTGGACATGTTAGTGGCTAACTGGACAGATTAGTGTCTAACTGGACATATTAGTGTCTAACTGGACAAATTAGTGTCTAACTGGACATGTTAGTGTCTAACTGGACAGATTAGTGTTTAACTGGACATATTAGTGTCTAACTGGACATGTTAGTGTCTAACTGGACATATTAGTGTCTAACTGGACATATTAGTGTCTAACTGGACAAATTAGTGTCTAACTGGACATGTTAGTGTCTAACTGGACAGATTAGTGTTTAACTGGACATATTAGTGTCTAACTGGACATGTTAGTGTCTAACTGGACATTTTAGTGTCTAACTGGACGTATTAGTGTCTAACTGGACGTATTAGTGTCTAACTGGACATATTAGTGTCTAACTGGACATGTTAGTGTCTAACTGGACATGTTAGTGTCTAACTGGACAGATTAGTGTCTCACTGGACATATTAGTGTCTAACTGGACGTATTAGTGTCTAACTGGACGTATTAGTGTCTAACTGGACATATTAGTGTCTAACTGGACATATTAGTGTCTAACTGGACATGTTAGTGTCTAACTGGACAGATTAGTGTCTCACTGGACATATTAGTGTCTAACTGGACAAATTAGTGTCTAACTGGACATGTTGGTGTCTAACTGGACAGATTAGTGTTTAACTGGACATATTAGTGTCTAACTGGACATGTTAGTGTCTCACTGGACATATTAGTGTCTAACTGGATGTATTAGTATCTAACTGGACGTATTAGTGTCTAACTGGACATATTAGTGTCTAACTGGACATATTAGTGTCTAACTGGACATGTTAGTGTCTAACTGGACAGATTAGTGTTTAACTGGATGTATTAGTGTCTAACTGGACAGATTAGTGTCTAACTGGACATACTAGTGTCTAACTGGACATATTAGTGTCTAACTGGACATACTAGTGTCTAACTGGACATACTAGTGTCTAACTGGACATGTTAGTTTCTAAATGGATGTATTAGTGTCTACCTGGACGTATTAGTGTCTAACTGGACAGATTAGTGTCTAACTGGACAGATTAGTATCTAACTGGACGTATTAGTGTCTACCTGGACGTATTAGTGTCTAACTGGACATATTAGTGTCTAACTGGACATATTAGTGTCTAACTGGACATGTTAGTGTCTAACTGGACAGATTAGTGTCTCACTGGACATATTAGTGTCTAACTGGACAAATTAGTGTCTAACTGGACATGTTGGTGTCTAACTGGACAGATTAGTGTTTAACTGGACATATTAGTGTCTAACTGGACATGTTAGTATCTCACTGGACATATTAGTGTCTAACTGGACGTATTAGTATCTAACTGGACGTATTAGTGTCTAACTGGACATATTAGTGTCTAACTGGACATATTAGTGTCTAACTGGACATGTTAGTGTCTAACTGGACAGATTAGTGTTTAACTGGATGTATTAGTGTCTAACTGGACAGATTAGTGTCTAACTGGACATACTAGTGTCTAACTGGACATATTAGTGTCTAACTGGACATACTAGTGTCTAACTGGACATACTAGTGTCTAACTGGACATGTTAGTTTCTAAATGGATGTATTAGTGTCTACCTGGACGTATTAGTGTCTAACTGGACAGATTAGTGTCTAACTGGACAGATTAGTGTCTAACTGGACGTATTAGTGTCGAGCTGGACATGTTAGTGTCTAACTGGATGTATTAGTGTCTAACTGGACATGTTAGTGTCTAACTGGACAGATTAGTGTCTAACTGGACAGATTAGTGTCTAACTGGACAGATTAGTGTCTAATTGGACATATTAGTGTCTAACTGGACAGATTAGTGTCTAACTGGACGTATTAGTGTCTAACTGGACAGATTAGTGTCTAACTGGACAGATTAGTGTCTAACTGGACGTATTAGTGTCGAACTGGACATGTTAGTGTCTAACTGGACAGATTAGTGTCTAATTGGACGTATTAATGTCTAACTGGACAGATTAGTGTCTAACTGGACGTATTAGTGTCGAACTGGACATGTTAGTGTCTAACTGGACAGATTAGTGTCTAACTGGACAGATTAGTGTGTAACTGGACATATTAGTGTCTAACTGGACAAATTAGTGTCTAACTGGACATGTTAGTGTCTAACTGGACAGATTAGTGTTTAACTGGACATATTAGTGTCTAACTGGACATGTTAGTGTCTAACTGGACAGATTAGTGTCTAACTGGACATTTTAGTGTCTAACTGGACAGATTAGTGTCTAACTGGACGTATTAGTGTCTAACTGGACAGATTAGCGTCTAACTGGACAGATTAGTGTCTAACTGGACATATTAGTGTCTAACTGGACAGATTAGTGTCTAACTGGACAGATTAGTGTCTAATTGGACGTATTAGTGTCTAACTGGACAGATTAGTGTCTAACTGGACGTATTAGTGTCGAACTGGACATGTTAGTGTCTAACTGGACAGATTAGTGTCTAACTGGACAGATTAGTGTCTAATTGGACGTATTAGTGTCTAACTGGACAGATTAGTGTCTAACTGGACGTAATAGTGTCTAATTTGATGTATTAGTGTCTAACTGGACAGATTAGTGTCCAACTGGACAGATTAGTGTCTAACTGGACATATTAGTGTCGAACTGGACATGTTAGTGTCTAACTGGACAGATTAGTGTCTAACTGGACATATTAGTGTCTAACTGGACAAATTAGTGTCTAACTGGACATGTTAGTGTCTAACTGGACAGATTAGTGTTTAACTGGACATATTAGTGTCTAACTGGACATGTTAGTGTCTAACTGGACAGATTAGTGTCTAACTGGACATGTTAGTGTCTAACTGGACAGATTAGTGTCTAACTGGACATGTTAGTGTCTAACTGGATAGATTAGTGTCTAACTGGACATATTAGTGTCTAACTGGACAAATTAGTGTCTAACTGGACATGTTAGTGTCTAACTGGACAGATTAGTGTTTAACTGGACATATTTGTGTCTAACTGGACATGTTAGTGTCTAACTGGACGTATTAGTGTCTAACTGGACGTATTAGTGTCTAACTGGACATATTAGTGTCTAACTGGACATGTTAGTGTCTAACTAGACAGATTAGTGTTTAACTGGATGTATTAGTGTCTAACTGGACAGATTAGTGTCTAACTGGACATACTAGTGTCTAACTGGACATATTAGTGTCTAACTGGACATATTAGTGTCTAACTGGACATACTAGTGTCTAACTGGACATGTTAGTGTCTAACTGGACGTATTAGTGTCTAACTGGACATACTAGTGTCCAACTGGATGTTTTAGGGTTCTAACTGGACATGTTAGTGTCTAACTGGACGTATTAGTGATTGACAGACACATTGGACATGCTGGTAGAGCCAGAGGTTCTCTGACCTCTAGTAGACACTTCAGTTCTCCATGTGGAACCAAAGATTCTGCAGTAATGTGCTGCCTCTGCTCTTCTGAGAGCAGGTGTGTCCTATTTCCAGTAAATTCACCGGAGCCTGTGACCCAGACTTCAGCCAACACCCCTTGATCACGTGAGCTTCTCCTCCTTCACACAGTGTTTCAGTAGCAGACATGAATTAATCTACGTTCATAACCCCTCCGCCTCCATCCATCTCTTGTGTAGGTTCATGAAGAGCAAGGCTAACTACTCCCTGAACACAGATGACCCTCTGATCTTCAACTCCACCTTGCACCTTGACTACAGCACAGCTCACAAATACATGGGCTTCACCGAGGAGGAATTCAAGCGGCTGGTGAGATGGATGTGAAACAGCTGCAGGGGCTTTAAGGGTCCTTTAGAGGAAAAAACAGTAAAACTTTGGGGGACAGTTTACAGTAAAGTGGGATTTGTAGCAATGTTGTAAAAAATTTTATAGAACAGCCTCAGTTTGGTGAGAAAGATCTCTTCTCATTGGCTAGTCACAGCAGGGCCAGTTCCTGTGTGTGTTACTGTCATGACTTTCAGGAAGGGGAGTGTCCCAGCCCTGGACCCGGAATGCTGAGGTTTTGTTCCCCCTTTACCTATTTTAGGTTCTCTTTTCAATTAGTTATTCCATTTAATGAATCCGTCTTTGCTACCATGTTAAACGTCAGTGAGGTTTGTATTTCAGCTCATCATTCTCGTTACTAAAGGAGGCTCCATCACACCATCCTGATTCTCTCACTGGAGGAGGTGTCCTTCTGCAGATGAGAAAATATAAAAGTTTTCACAGCCTTTAAACTTCCAAAAAACGATTTCCAACTAAAGGCCGTTGGTGAGAACAGGTGATTTCCTATAAGCACGCACTTTTAGACTTGATTTCTTGCAAATTTTATAAATGGTTTATTCTTCCAAAAAAAAAAAAAAGGTTCAAAATTCATTCAAAATGTTGTACTTTTCATCCAACGAAAATTAACCTTAAATTAAATTATCAGGTCTAAAAAATGCGTGCTTAAAGGAAATCACCCGTTCTCACCAACGGCCTTTAGTTGGAAATCGTTTTTTGGAAGTTTAAAGGCCGTGACACTTAAGTCAAAAAATCATTTAACCAAATCCTCCCATCTTCCCTGACACTTGGCAAACAAACATTTTTCACACGCCTCCCCATGTGCTACTAATCAGCTTAATGACTAAGGCGCGTCCAAAAAGTTCACAACTACATCAATTTACCAAAAAATTTAAAATTAACACATTTAAATTGTAAACCTAACTTATTATAAAAGGAATGATAAGAAATTCTGAAAGAAATTTATAACTTAACAGATTTATGCTACTTTACTGAAATGGCCACCACAAAAGTCAACAAAATATTAGCAGAAAATTTGCCACCACATGCTGCCAGCTCAGCTAATTTTAACGTGATTCCATGTAAGTCCACAAGAGGGCTCTTTCTTGTAGAAATCAACTGTTGGAGAACAATCAGAAAATCAGCCTATGGCACCCTCTGATGTCAGTAATGGACATTCCCTCAGATGTCTCAAAGTTTATCAAGGAAAAAAGATGGATCATCCATCCATTTTCTTTACCCGCTTGTCCACGCAGGGTCGCGCGAGGGCTGGTGCCGATCTCCAGCAGCCCCCGGGCATGCAGGTGGGGTACACCCTGGACGGGTCACCAGTCCATCACAGGGCAACGCAGAGTCAAACAGGACAAACAACCATGCACACACTCACTCCTAAGGACGATTAGAGACCGTTCAACCTGACGGTCATGTTTTGGACTGTGGGAGGAAGCCGGGATGCCCGGAGAGAACCCACGCACACACAGGGACAATATGCAGACTCCATGCAGAAAGACCCCAGGCCAGGATTTTAACCCGGGACCTTCTTGCTGCAAAACAACAGCTTTAACCACTGCACCAATGTGCAGCCCAAGACTGATAATATTTAAGTCTTTATTGTCCTGTTATGAACTTTACAATTTACAACACATACGATTTTCTTTATAATTCATCAGAGCATTAACCTCTAACCACAGCCATGTGCACATACACGAAGAGCCTTTCTCTCTACAGGATGAGGGACTTCACATGGCCTGAAAATGACCCTTGACCCTTCCAGATTGGTATGCAGCACCCGCTGCTTCTCTGAAGTCGTTGAGGATTATTTTCCTCATGTTAACACACACCTGTATGCTCCAGACCTGCACATACTGGAAACACCTTTGTTTCTGTGCCTCTTCTTCAGTACTGTCATAAGGTTATTCTGATAGAGGTCAGAAAAAACTGGTTGTTTTAATGCAGACGTCGCTCTATCAGGTTTCCCCTTAATCAGTCTCCTGTCTCTTCTGATTCTATTGGAAAGCCTTCTGATTAGAAACTTTGTTGACCTTCTTGTTTGTAGAACATCAAATCAGCAGAATCGTCCTTCCTGCCTGAGACAGAGAAGAGCGAGCTTCTCAGCAGGCTGTACAAAGCCTATGGGATGGAGCAGAGCACCGCCTTTTAAGCCTGAGCCCAACATCAGTGAAGAGGAAAGGGACTTCGCCCTGGAACCCATCACACCCCCATCCTGACCTCCTTCTGGCTCATCAGAAGACAGTTTCATGTTATACAGAATATTCTGCTGCTTATCAAGCGGCTGGGTTGCCCCATGATGCACATGTTCATCATTTCATCCTAATGCTCCTTATTTTTAATTTTGGGGACAGAACGTTCCTCTGAACACGTCCATCCCTGTTTTATGGTTTCTAGTGAAGCCAGTTTCATTAGAGCAGCACTTTTTGACACACACACACTTTAAACACACCATTCAAAACTCCTAAAGGTGGAGTCCAACACTAGGGTCAAAACGAAAGCCAAGAGATGAAGACGGGACCATGTGGACCACGTCTGAAGGGGAACACGAGGTTGATGTTCGCTCTCCACATGAAAACACCACAGACCAGTTGCATACACTGCTGCAGTCAACCTCTCCTCCGCGTACGTTTCATATCCAAACTACTTCCTCTTTATAAATACTTCCCATTGTGACGAAATAGGTACAACAAAGTAGAAGAGCCACTTTTTAGCTGTGATACGAAAAGATCGTTCATTTTATTTGCTCGTTTTAGGTGTAGAATAACAGCAGATGGGGCTAAACCAATCCACTCATGGGATGGTATCTATGGAAACGTTGTAAACAAGGTCTCACCTGTTCAGTTGATTATCAGTTGAATAACCTCAGCTTAAAGAAACGGAGATTAGTGGTGATAAAACGGACGAGCTAAGGGCTAGTCCGAGGAGATCCAATCTAAAACCTGTCTCAGCTTTTTCATCACATGAATCTGGTGTTTATTTTTATAGAGCACCACTAGAATCCCCATTAAATGTTAGGTTCGTGTCAACAAAAGCTTTATGAAATACATTTTATGTAAACCACCTTGAATTTTGAAAGCGGAGTCCTTTTACCACTCTTAGTTCATCTGTTCAGTCAGAACATTTACATTTACTGAGCCAGGTGAGATATTACTGGTTTATAATATTTTCACGGAAGCCCAAAGTTGTTAGAAAGAAGTGAAAATGTTCTTCAGCATCAGACCCAGAATGACAGACGGGCAACCACGTTATGTTCGAAGAAGGAAGCAGACCATCAGTAGCGATGGCTGAAATCATCTCTCTGCAGGACCTTTACACAAAGAAAGTGTCTTCTTTTCTATTTATTTAAACGTGAAGATATGAAGGAAAAGTCACTGTCAGAAGTTCATTCTTCCACATTTAAAATGTAAGCCTTTTAAATTGCATTAAGATGTGTTCGTATGTGTGGAGCATATGGGAGGCTGGCTGCTGGTGAAATGAACGCGTGATTTTTGTGTGAAAGCAGCGTTTATGCATCAGGCTCCGGGACATCAGGGGAAAACAGCTTGAAACCAAAGGTGTAGTCTTACATGTGGCCACTAGGTGGCACTAGAACATCTCCTTGCTGGAGAACTCAGGGCCAATCTGGCAGGTTTTAATTAGATGGTTACTCATTTTATTGCAATGTAAATATGTATTTAATACATCATTGCATTTACTAAAAAGCACTTAGAAAAATGATTCGACTTGAATAAAAGCTGCTATAAAATGTTTGTTTCAGTCATTGTCCACAACAACAGAAACGTTGTGTTTTCTGTTAGAATAAAGAAAGCCCTGCAGCTTTAAAACAGCGTCTCTTTTCTAACGAGCAGAGCTCTGCCTCCTTATTGTGAAGATAAATGGAAGGACGGTGGAAATGTCAACAGCGACTTCCTGTGACCATCCTAATGTACACAAACGCTGCATCCAGTAATATTTATGGTTCTCATCAACGCCGGTTGGCTGGAACACGTCTCCTTTTACAGCTCCCAAGTCTCGGTGACCCCCCAGGACATGTAAAAAATACTAATATTACAGTAATTCAGAAGTATTTTATTACACAAAGAAAACTTCTATCACAAAGTTATCACTTAACATTGAGCAATAAATATGGACAGTATGGATGGAGTATGTTGGTTACTATAAAAAGAAAACCTTGACAAAGAAAATGCACACACACACACACACGTGCGCACACACACATAAAAAGAAAACAGATAAACGGGCCCTCAGTGACTCGGCCCCACACTAGGCTGGAGCAACGGGCTGCTTAGATCCTCACAGGCTTCAGTCCAAAGTTTCTGTGCTTTCTGGTCTTGTTGGGTAAACAGAAGACTAACAAAATGAAGCAAAAACAAAAACGATTCACGACTCGCTCTCTGTTCCGTCCCCGTCCAACGATCTGATCCAGTAGAAAAAAGGCGACCTTTGGGGTGGTCGCAGCTCCAAAAGGCCGGCAGTGAGTGAAAGTGTCCTCACATCCTGTAGGACAGTAAAACCTCCTCCTCTCCACACTCTCCTTGCTTTCCCCCTACATCCCCCCCCCCGAGATTCCTGGCTGGTTTTAGGATGGACCTCCACCTCCTTGGGTGTCTTGGCTTGTGGAGCCTTCTGCCTCGGGGGCCGGGGAGGCCCCTGGGTTCCCCTCTGAACAAAAACCAGAGAAATAAAATAAATCAGTGCTCATGATCCAGACCAAACAAGGAATAAAAACCGTGTGAAATAATAATAAACAAACAAAGTGCTGGGGGAAGGAACGCAGGCTTCCTGTTGGAAAGAGATGAAGCAACTTCAGATTTGATCCATCCTACCAGACCTCGAGATGATTTCATCAGAACAACTTGGTTTGAGTAAAAAGGGAGTCAGCGAGAATAATGAATGGCATCAGTCAGAGGAAGAGAAGAGGGGAGGAGAGGAGAGAAGAAGAGAGGAGAACAGGAGGTGATGAGAGAGGAGATGAGAAGAGAGGGAGAGAAGAGGGGACAAGAAGAGGAGAGGAGAATAGGAGGAGAGAGAGAGAGAGAGAGAGAGAGAGAGAGAGAGAGAGAGAAGCAGAAAGGAGAGAGAGAGAAGAGGAAAGGAGAGGAGAGAGAAGAGGAAAGGAGAGGAGAGAGGAGGGAAGGAGAGAGGAGAGGAAAGGAGCGAAGAAGAGAGGAGACAGGAGGTGTTGAGAGAAGAGAGGAGAGGAGAGGAGAGGAGTGAAGAGAAGAGAAGAGAAGAGAAGAGAAGAGAAGAGAAGAGAAGAGAAGAGAAGAGAAGAGAAGAGAAGAGAAGAGAAGAGAAGAGAGGAGCAAAGAAGAGAGGAGAACAGGAGGTGATGAGAGAGAAGAGGAGAAGAGAGGAAGAGAAGGGAGAGAAGATGAGAGAAGATGAGAAGAGGGGACAAGAAGAGGAGAGGAGAATAGGAGAAGAGAGAGGAGGGAAGGAGAGAAGGAGGAGAGGATATAGGAAAGGAGAAGAGGAGAAGAGAGAGAGAATAGAAAAGCAGGAGAGGAGCTGTGTCTCTGAGCTTCTGCTGCTACGACTCATTAAACACGCAGCCTAACAGGAAATCACAGCTGAGAATAAATCAGCTGTCTGCTGCTGATATTTTGGTGCATGTAGGTCCAGAGCAGCTGCTCGCCAGCAGAACCCTGATCAGATGTTTACTACGGGTTTGGACTGAAGGAGCTGGTAAACAGGGTTATGGATGCACTGACATCTCCATCATGATGTTCACGAGGAAGCATCTCTCCTCGTGAGGTGCAGATGGAGAGTCTTTCCACCGTTTTCTCTAAACATCTGAATAGAAATTAGAATCCACTCATGCAGAGCCATCGTATAATCTCAGTCCTAATCTGGTACGGTGTGGTGATCCTGTTTGACAAAACGGCATCTCTCCATTCAAAGTGACAGAATGGCAGGATGTTAAATGGTACCGGTTTCAGATATGGACCGAGATATTCACCTTTTGACATAAAATGACTAAATAGAAGTTAATTCAGTCTGAATCTGTTGTTCACAGTTGTTTAATAAAGATTTTCAATCTTCATTCCAAAAAAAAGTCACTCCTGGAAGCAAATGTTTCTGCTCCTTCATGAATAAATTAGTTGTTCGATACCCAAATTTCTCTCTAACACACAAACACACACACACACACACACACACACACACACACACACACACACACACACACACACACACACACAAGTCTGACAGGTAAGCCACCTGCTGCACTGTTCCGATGCTGTGCAGACTACTGGTACTGCTCCAAAAGCTGGAATAATTTCCAGGAGATCTTCCCTTTTCAAACCCTAAACCTGATGCCTAGACAGAGACCAGAGGGGGGGCTTCCAGCCATCAGACCAGCTCTGGTGGGAAGGTTATACTTGTGGGATTACTGAGAACCTTTGTGGTGATCTGTTAACTCATTCACTGCCAGCCGTTTCCTGATCGCTAACAGCCTTCGCTGCCAGCGTTTCTCACCGTTTTTACTGTTTTTTTTAGAGTCACACAACGTTGTGCGCTAGCATGATGTCGATGCCAAAACAACCAAAACACAGAAGAGACTCACCTATTACATCAGGAAGAATCCGTGTGTTTCGAGCGTTATCCGTTCTTTCATAATCCGTTGTCGTATTGTGATCGGCAGACGCTTTTCAGGTTCGCGCCTCACTTTTTTTTTACAGGAACGGCCCAAAACGATCTCCAAACACATGGATGATCTGCTTCCTGATCATGTGACGTGTGACGTATGCGGATGAAGATCGGCTTCAGGGCTGAGATGTTTGTTCTCACAGCGCGGGGGCTCGTTCCAATGCTCAAACAGTAAAAAAATGCAAATGACGACTTTAGTCGTCAATGGCAGTGAATGAGTTAAGTAAACTCGGCGTTTTTCTTAATTCCATCTCAGTCACTTGATGTTGAGCATCCACTGCAGCTGGTAACCTTTTACCGCAGGAACAACTGTTTTATTTCTTTAGATCCCAACACACCTGTAAGAGCTTGTCTCTCATAAACTAAGATTCATCTTATTAATTCGTTTTCAAAAGCCATAAAAAAACCGGGTGTTTAAACTGCATGTTGCTGGAGGCCAGCCTCCACTGACCTGCACCCTGCAGATTCATCTCTGCCAACTCTTTGGTGATTTCACTCCTGCTGGTCACATCCGACTCTTCCCCAGTGATGTCGGGCACTGCGTTCCGGCGGCCTGTGCGGTCGCAGTTGATGAAGTCCGAGTACGACGTCTCCACGTCCATCATCTGTCCATGACCAGCACTCTCATTACACCTGTTGGACAGAGGGAGGAGAAGGAGCGTCAGGATCGACGCAGAGGGGTCCTAAAAAGCCAACAGCATCAACCTGCTGCGATGTTTTACATCGGTCACAAGAGAATGTTCACTTTGTGCATCGGCAAAAACATAAAAGAGAGAAAACACACAAACTGTCTGGAGACATTCAGGAAACAGAGCTGAGCGAGAATCGGTGTGAGGAAGGATGATGTGAATAATCATCCTTCCCATTTCTGCTCATGGATTCACGGGAGTGCTGACATCTATCCTAACTGGTGACCTAATTACATCAGGAGAAAGGTCTGCCACTTGTTTAGTCATATAGCTCTCTGACAGAGTCCATTTGTCTGTCCTAAAGCCATGAACCCCGCGTTTAAAAATGGGAGGGGATGGAGGACATGTCAATATGGAACGCCAGACTAAGAGCTTCAACCAGATGAGATGGAGACAGAGTCCCAGAAAAATAATCCATCATCTATCCATCCCGTTTTCCCTTCTTTTTCAGCTAGATCATGGACCCTGCCAACCACCAACACGTTTTCTAATCCTTCAGAGAAGAAAGGGCAAAGCCGGAGACATCTCCAGGAAGCAGAGCAACAGGGAACAGAAGGAATCTGATGAGAAGCAAAAACCCAAAGAGATTCCAGATTGGGATTGTGCTCACAGCGGTTCCTCTATCCCTGAGGGCTGCCAAAGCATCCCAGGAGCATCTCACTGTTGAGAGAGTGGATCATCCCCGATGATAACAGCTAAACAGCTCTGAATGCTTCAAAACACCAGGAAGAATTAAGAGTCTCAGAAGAAAACAATCCAAACAAAGGTCATGGGCTTCATTTTGGCCACAAGAGGAATCAACATTTCAACATTTCTGAAGACTTTTGGCTGCTGCTCTGTCATAATCTAAACTAAAATAATTATCTGATGTATAAACGATCTCAGAAGTATTAAATTAACCAGGATGGGCAGAAATGTTGAAGTTGCTACCAGTGGCTTGATGAGTCACCATGGCAACGACACAAGTGAAAAGTTCTTGCTTCTTGGTGGCAAACTTTCCATTCAGCTACTAAACGTCATAACACACCACTGCCATCTGAGCGGTGTGTTCTCATGTTTAATGTGTGTGTTTGTGTTTGTGTGTGTGTGTGTGTGTTTTAAGCACCTGGCTGTGAAAGCTGAAAAAGTTGTGACAGATTAGTGGAAAAGATCAAGCTTCAGTGGTTTGGCACTCTTGAAAACCTGACGCCACCAGGCTGGTTTCCTTTCCTGTGCAGTGTGCGTGTGTGTGTGTGTGTGTGTGTGTGTGTGTGTGTGTGTGTGTGTGTGTGTGTGTGTGAGAGAGAGAGAGAGAGAGAGAGAGAGAGAGATCATGTAGAACAGGAAGCACCTCAGGTGTTTCTGAGAGGTCAGCTGCATCAGAAGCAGGCGGCGCTGTGTGGCGATGTGAAGGGCAGATTTCAGGTCCCTGTAGGTAAGAGTGCTACCTCTGGAAATGTCAGAGAACTGGACGCTGGCATTTCCCACCAGAGCCTCTTTGGGTTCCCGACAGCAGACGGTGGATAAGATCCATCAATAGTCCTCTCGATATCAGGCTGTATGGTCATTAGAGACCCAGACGACAGGAGGAGGCCGCTGCTTTATAATCACATACAAGTACGACCTCTTCCAAAGACATCGGACCAACACTAGAGATAAGAGCTGAAGGGTTTAGGGAGACTTTTTTTTAGTGTGATTTCCATTCGCTTTGTTCCCCTTAAAAGTTTCTTACCCACTGTTATAACATTAAATATTTAAAAATATGTTAAATATTTAACACCTCTTCGGCGGTGGTTCCAAGTGACACTCATCATTGCTGCTGCACAGATTAAAATCATAAAAACATCCACTGACAGGAAAGTTACTGGTACCACTTTACATTATTAGTCACTTATAAGGGCGGTCGTAAACAGTTTATAACACTTTCTAATCTACCGTGCTCAGTAATAGCTCCTACTGTGATCCTTACAGTGAAATATATTCATCAGACGATTCACTCATTACAATAATCCACTCACATCACTCGTTTATAAATGCTTAATAATGTTAAAGTCGCGGTCAAATGTGTTTATAAAGCACGTTTACCCAAAGTGCTGTGCATGTCAAACGCACATACGTGAAACTACAGCCAAAAGCTAAACATAGTAGTGAAATTAAAACGTGTGTGTGTTCTGCAGTTAGAGCCATTTAAAACCAGCTCATTATCATCACTGAGAGAAATGTGGCAGATGCACATCTTGCCAAGGCCGCATCTTTTGGCAGATCCTGGTGTTTCTTGTTTGGGCCTCAGAGAAGCAGCGAGTTTCATTTCTGAGGACAAACATGGAGGCAGATTTAAGGTTTGGGGTTTTGTTGAGAAGCGTAAAAAGAGAACAGGAGTTTAATAACAGCTTTATAAACTGTTACTAGTTAAACCTGCAAACACAAAGTGGTTTGTAGGACTAGAACTGCTACGGTCATCCAACAGCATCCACCTTTATATTTAGTTTTTTATTCATCATTGTCTGCATGCTAGAATTGTTATAGCAACCGTTCGCCTCCACACCACCAGTCTGCAACGAGTACATCAGTCAGGTTTGGTTCCAGTTATTAGTAGGGATGCAGCAATACTACTTTTTTCCAAACCGATATGATACAAACACTTGGATCCGAGTACTCGCAGATACCGATTACGATACTTCTACCACACAAATAAATGTTGCGAATTGGAATACAGGTTTTATTTTCTTCTCTGCTTTCAACAGGAAAAGACTGTAAGGGAGATAAAAACTAAAATATATGAATAGAAATGATCACAACACTAAAATATTAGGTGAACAGAAAAGACAAGTTCCAGTGAAGCCACTTTCAAGCAACTACATTGGTATCTGTGAACTTTTACCAATACCAGTATCGATACCAGTATCGGTATCGGTGCGTCCCTAGTTACTAGTAAGCTCCGTCCAAGCTGGTGTAGGGAAACTGTCACGCAGGCAAAGCTGAGCCTGCATCTGCTTCACTTTGGAGTGACACGAGTTGTACAGGTTTGGCCGTGCTTCGCGCTAGCTGACGCGATCACAGCAGGACACGCTCACCGAGCATCTGACAGGAGAAACACAGGCTGCTAGTCTGCCGTGGAGTTACACGGGTCATCTGGCCGACACGTTTGCTACCGAGTGGTTGTTTGAAGAGTCTTTCAGAGTAGATTGGACCCATGTTTGAAATAAAGTTGTATACACAGATTATGAAGCCAAACGTCCATTTTATGTCTCATTTGAAGCCCCAAAATATAAATATATACAATTCGGCCATGGTCTTATTTTGAACATTTTCTAAAAACAATCTAAACATGTGAGACTATTTTAAATTCACAGCATGCTCAACATTCATGCATTTTTATTTAAAGGCACTCTGGCAGTTTTATTTGCTTTTAGGACCCCCATTGTCCATTTAGTAGAACCGAAAGCAAAACCTATCTTTTAACACCTTAATCTAACTGTGGAAATGTCTCCCCAGCCTTCATTAGTGTCTACAGGGGGTGATTCATAACTAAATCAAACAAATCAGCTGTGTTCATGATTTAAAAAAATGCTAAACATGCTGGACACGGACTGCAGCGCCAGGAATGTCAGCTCCCTTTTTTAACTCATTCACTGCCAATGACGACTAAAGTCGTCATTGGCATGTTTTTACTGTTTGAGCATCGGAACGAGCCCCCGCGCTAAGAGAACAAACATCTCAGCCCTGAAGCTGATCAACATCCGCATACGTCACAGATCACATGATCAGGAAGCAACACATCCATGTGTTTGGAGATCGTTTTGGGCCGTTCCTGTAAAAAAAGTGAGGCGCGAACCGGAAAAGCGTCTGCCGATCACAATTCGACAACGGATTATGAAAGAACGGATAACGCTCGAAACACGCGGCTTCTTCCTGATGTAAGAGGTGAGTCTCCTCTTTGTTTTGGTTGTTTTGGCATCGACATCATGCTAGCGCGCAACGTTCTGTGACTCTTAAAAAAACAGTAAAAACGGTGAGAAACGCTGGCAGCGAAGGCCGTTAGTGATCAGGAAATGGCTGGCAGTGAATGAGTTAAAGTCCAACAGACCGGACTGGCACTCTGAAGTTGCAAGTCCGGTATTCTGGCCACAGAGGGCGGTGGAGGTCTGAGGGACATCTCATTAATCCTGTAAAGGCTCATTTTAGCACACACTGGATAAAGAAAAGGATTTAAAGATAGGAAGAACTCATTTTTGCCAATGTAGAACGATATTTTTACACACATGTGCAACCTTTCCTCTTAGCATGGTGTTAGCACAGTCAAAGCATAAAAGCTTGAATCAGAATAATCAATCAACTGACAGAATGATGGACGTAAAGTTGCCGTTAATGTCCGCTCTACAGCAGCACACTTATTGATAAACGACTGATGACTTCTGATGAAGGACGCTTGAAGATGGAGAATTCCTCCTGCAGCTCCATTTTATCGTTGGCCCGCTTTGCAGACAGCCAACATGCACATCAGTAGGCATGAAATGTGCTCTGCTGCTCTTCACACTGAGCATGACTCAGCTGGCAGTGTCCACAATAAATGTCAGGTTTGATTTCTTTAAAAACAAAACAGAACACGGCGGCTAACAGGAGATAAAAACAGCTGAACTAAACTACTTTAAAAGTCTGACTAGCATCTGTATTAACACGATTGTGTCGCCTGGACAAAATAGAAATAATCTTCATTAAAGCTGCATTATGTAACATTTTTGTTATAATAAAACCGTTTTCCACCTTTTTCATCTCCTGAACAAATGACTGAATCTAGTCCTTTTTGCCACAGTTGCACACAGATGTAGCAAGTTATTTATTTTGAAGGGGTTCAGGCCGGTTCCACCTTGTGAGTGTGTGCCGTGACGTATGCATGTTCACAAGGAGACCGTGTTCTCGTCTAGTTAGCCACCAGATATGCTAAGCTAGCAGCTGGAAACGCACATTTGAAGATTACTTCATGCTTGGTTCTCTGCCTCTGACCCAAGCCGCTCCTCCTCACGGATCTGGCCGAGTTCAGACACTCAGAAGCTCAGAACCCTAAAGGCTGATTACTCCAGCCTGGGGTCATGCAACACAGGCACTATTAATGTGACTGACTACTTCTAATAAAAAAAAACTATTATAAAGTCCTAATAATGATCTCCGTAGACAGCTGGAAACTCCCCTAATGCTGCTGACCTTTTGTTTCAGAGTTTGCTTTGAGCAATTTCTTTATTTTTTAATATATGATAGTTATAATTCCCCCCCCCCCCCCCCCCCCCAAATTAAATATTAAAAATTATAAAGTGTACCGTCATACTCTGCTGGAATTGTTATAGTAGCATTTGTAGTTTATTACTTTATTATTTATTCATTTATGGTTTGGTTGTTTTGGGATTTAAGAAGTTACTATTGTTATCATTATTATGGCTGTAATTACTAATAGTGTTATTATTTTCAAACACCTTATGGTTGTGTATTTACGGTTAATGACTCACCAGGGTTGCTTTGAGCATTTTCAACACGATTTTTAAAAACAAATGAATTTTTTCATAATTATCATTCCATTCCTAGTTAGTTTAGCAGTAGTGATGCTGTTTTAGTCATCATTAAACTCCTTACTTGTGTTGTTTAGGTGAACAGACATTCACACAACCTCAGGCTGCAGTGAAGCAGCTAATGTTTTTGTTTTGTTCTCTGTAACGAGAGCGAGCCAATAAACACATTTATCTGTATCCCTCAATAGCCTTTTCCATGTCTTTTCAAATCCATCATAAAAGCTTAAAATGTAAAATTCTCCTTTCAGAGATCCACGAAACCGAGGAGCAACAGTGTTTCTGTTGTATCACCGACCATGTTTGAGTTTTATTGCGTTCACCTGTTTTATCTCTACTGGTCCAGTCGTAATGTGGATTAGGAAAGTCCCATGTAATCACCATTTCTTTGTTTAATTAGTCGGCTTGCCTGTACATGTGGATCAAATCCAACCCAAGATCATTACCGATTTCCATGGAGGGCCGATGCTAGGATGTTCTGCCTTCTGCTCTCCAGCCCGCGGTTCCCCTCCTCAGCCCGAGTGCTTGGCCTCGCTGTGGTGGAAGTCGTTTAATGGAGAAGCCTTTTAAGAAAAGGATGTTATCCACAAAGCTAAGTGCAATGATAAGCGTGTTTATGCGGAAGCTGGCTGAAACAGGGCAGGCAGCTGCTGTTCTTTTGGTTATTTGTTTATTCCAAACGGGTATGTAAAGTGACTAAAACGAGATGTCATGTGAAAAAAAAAAGAAAGAAAAACAGAGGAAGTCAGTGGCACATACAGGTCTGGGTATTGAGAGGATCACAAAAGATATTAAGTTATTTACCCTAAAAAAGTTATTCCTATTCATTTTTATCAATTATTTTCTCTAAATTAACTTCCAGAGGATCCTTGGTTTAAGAGAAAAAACAGAACTAGCTCAGGCTGCATGGTGGTGCAGTTGATACCACCCGAAAGAAGTTTGCAGGTTCAAATCCTGGCTAATTTTAAGCCAAGGCTAATAGCTTCATAATAAATAATAGCATTTAGGCTAACACTACTACAATAAAAACCTTCTAGATCAAGCAAATGATAAGATCAATAAAACCAGAGGTGGCGCGTGCCGACAGGCAAGGCAGGTAATTGCATGGGGCCCCAGGCCATAAGGGGGCACCAGAGGGCAGATAAACACAGAAGTCAGAACCACAGCGGTAGTAAGACAGGAAGAAGCGGTCATGTGACAGCACTGCTGACTATGGCCCAATCTCAATACTCGCACTGCGGTCTTCAGCAAAGTGCACTTGGAGAAAGTGCGCTGTAGGGTTCGAGTGTGTAGTACACACGTGTGCAAATAATTGCAGAATTGAGACAGGGAGCATTGCGTCATCAACCGCAATGCATGCCGGGATTCTGATAGCTGTGTTTTTTTTTTTACCTTTTTTAATAACTTTCAAACAAACAACCAAACAGTTATTAGAAATACATTTACATGTATTGCTGCTTTGTCTAAAAGTTTCAGAGAATCAACAAATTGTTCTAAAATTAACAACTTTTATTAGAAAATACATATTTTCAAAAAAGGCACTTAAGCCTTTTCTCCCACAGCAATGGATTGTGGGTAGTAATACACCTCACCGAAGTCCCTAGTAATGCGGACTTGATGAAGGGCGGATCAAGGGTGCAAAAGGGGTGTGATCAACTTCCGCATTCGAGAATCGAGACACCCTACGCACCCGCACTCCTGTTCGGGATCGCGCAATTGACGGGTGCAAGGGTGGAAGTGTGAGTATTGGGATTGGGCCTAACTCACACTACCTGACAGGGTCTTGCTTCAAGTGTTTTCTTTATAGATCACAAGGCTCGCGCAGAAAATGAATTTTCAGACCCCATTTTGAGTGTGAGGAAGAATATAACTCAGGCCCTTGAGCTGTAACACTCATTGCTAGACTGAAGAGTGTTGCTCATGAAATACAGAAACGATGATATGGAGTGAAACTCCACATGGCTGCAACATGAAACGATACTGCAAAGCAAATGTCGCAGGTGTGTGTTTTCACAAAAGACAATAACAACTCAATCCTCTATGGAGCATAGTCTCAGTTTGTGAGCTGAACTTAGCCTTTCTGTTCTTCCTGCTCTGGGCTGCATGCGTCACTTGTTTCAAATGTGTTGAGCTGATTCAGAAAAAGATCCAAATACTTCAGTAATCCCTTGTTTGGAAGACGGAAGGGGAGTGATCGCATCAATAGAGCCACTGAATAAAAGTAGAGGCAAAAAAATAAAATAAAATAAAAGAGTAGCCAGCGGTCCGCTCCATGTTTTCAAGATGTTCATCATGACATGTTTGAACATAAACAGTGACCGCAGCAGGAGAGGTGACGTGTAACAGGAGACGTTCAGCATGGAGGTAAGAGGGAGAATGTCTTTGAGCTCACTGAGGGAATAGGAGTCAGTGCAACCTCTCACACAGCCCCATTAGAGAGGTAGGCTCACATCTGACCAGTGTTGGGAACGTTACTTTTACAAAGTAATTAGTTTTAGTTACTGATTATTTTGTCAAAAAATTACTCAGTTACTTACTGTCATGATTTGATGATGGTTAGGACCCAAAAATGCAGATACCCAGGATGACATATATTATTTGAAGGATGAAACAAAATAATAAATCCAAGGCAGGGAGCCAGTAGTCCAAAAATGTCCAAGAACCAAAAACTAGAGATCAAACACTGAGACACGAGAAGCACAAGTAATACTGGAGATAAGGAACGCAAAGACTGACAGAATTACCACAATGGACCGACACAACACAGAGACAAGACAGGGCTTAAATACACTGGGAGGAACAATTAGGGAAACAGGAAGCAGGTGTGTGGAGTGAGGGCTGGAGGGAAGGCAGGTGACAACAATTATCTAAATGGGGAAACAGAACCAAAGGAGGGCAGATAAACCTAAAACTATAAAACACAAAACTAAACCTAAAGCCTGAGGGAAGGACTCAAACACACACATACATAGAGCTGGGGAAGGACACAGGCACACACACACACACACACACAAAACACCGAGCTGGGGAAGGACACGCACACACACACACACACAAACACCGAGCTGGGGAAGGACACACATACACACACACAAACACCAAGCTGGGGAATGACACACACACACCGAGCTGGGGACAAAGAGGCTGGAGCTACACCTGGAGGGGCTGGGGATGACTTAATGAACACCGGACCTGAGGGGAATGATCAGAAGGGATACAACAGAAGACACATAAATGAGACGCAGACAAAGGACACATGAGGGTGCTATGAGACACCAAAAGCGGAATCTAGAGAGGGATGGAGAACATCAGGAGACACGTGAGGGCGCTATGAAACACAAAAGGAGAACCTGGAGTGGGAACTGGAGGGGCTGGAGAACAAAGGGACACAGACATGACACTTTCAGAGTTACTAGATTATTAAAGTAACTAATTACCAAGAAAAATAACTATTTCGTTGCTTTTTATCATGAAAGAATGCAAGAAAAATGGGTTCCTCTCTAAATTAAACTTAATTAGACTATGAATTACTACAATACTGAAATATTCAATTCAATTCAAAAATACTTTATTAACCCCAGAGGGAAATTGATTACATGATATACATGACTAATGACTGGGATATAATAAAATGTATGTCCAATTTTTATAATAAAAATGAATGATTGAAACAAATGGGCACTCAACAGGAGGGACAGCAAACAGGAACATTACACTAATCTAGACTATTAAAATGTCACTGTGTGATATTTAACAAGACCCCAATCAGCTCGAATTTATGATTTCAGATAGAAACACCTGTAAAGGTTCCCGAGCCTTCAAATCAGGAGTGGGGAACCTTGGTCCTATCCACCATATTTTAGTTTCAACCCTGCTTCAACACACCTGATTTCAATCACCCAGTGATCAACAGGCTTCTGCAGAGATGGATGAGCTGCTGAACAGATGAATAAACCACTGAATCTGAAGTGCTGGAGCAAAGACATGCAGGACACCGGCCTCAGTCTAGTTAAATGACTGAAATAAATGTAATGTTGCACCGTATTCTAATGTTCCAGCTTCACATAATTGTGTGTTTTTTGTAGCATTTCTGTTGCTGGTAATCTAGTAATGCTTAAATAAATAAAATCCTTTAAAATGACACTAGAAGAGGCACAAATCTGATGGGGGAATTACATTTACTAACTTGGGTCAGACCCAACCACAGAAGAGCTGAAGCTGGGTGGTAAACACACACAGGTAGTTCTAATAACACCTGAGCGCCCGTGGCGTCTGAGACTGATGCATCAGTGTTACAGCGGGACTGAAGAAATGATCAGAAACAGGTTACAGTTGGACGATCCAAGAAGGTAGAAGATCGTGACGTCTGAGCGATGAACACGTGAGCGGACCTTTGGGTCGTCCCGCTGTCACGCCAAGAAGGGCAGAACTGCAAATTCACGCCTGCAGCAGCGAATCTGCGTCTGCGGGTCTGCAGCTGTAGACTACTCATCACGTCTTCCTCGTTCTTCATGGCCGTGACGCACTTGGATGATAACATCTTTAGGTCCTGATCAGCTGCCGGCAGCTTCAACACACCGCATTGCTGAATTAGTAATGCACGCATCTTCTTATCAGTAACGGAAACGGCGTTATGATAAAAGAAGACGGTAATTAACTGAATTACTAGTTACTGAAAAAGATATTTTTTTATGAACGCCGTTATTTTAAATGGCGTTATTCCCATCACTGCTTCTGGCCCGCTGGACCCTTTTAGGCCCGACTCGTGTGTAATAAACTTGCATTATCCACAATAGGCTGTACCGAGACCAGCTTCTCCGCTGATGGCCATTAGAGCCATCTAGCTAAACCATTTCTTCTTTGTCAACCAAATATGCAGCAATTATTGATGAGACAGAACATGTCCACATGAATGAGGGTCACCTGTGTATTAACTCCGATGTTCCACTAGTTTGTTTATTTATTTTGCAGACGCTTTTGTCCAAAGCGACGTACAATTTTTAACTTGTAACTTGTAGTTTATCCCAAGTCTCATCATTTTAAAAACTCATGAACAATAGCTGCTACTTAAGGGTTTGACTATTTTATTAACTGTTGGCTGACCTACACAAAGACTTGCTACCAGATAAGCTTTAGAAAAAAAAATAATTAATTTGTTTAGATATTGTTGCAACAACACTTAATCTGCTTTTACAGCTTTTTGCTTAAAGAGCAAGTCACCCCAAACCAACTTTTTTGGCTGATAAACTATAATTGAGTGTCTAATCATGCTGTAGACACGTGTAGTCAATAATTTGGCACTTTAGTGCATCTTAGTTAATATTTAAATATTCTGGATGTATTTGTTAGCGGCTCCGCCCTCTCGGTCTGCTACGCAATAGCATTTGTTGCATTCTTCAAAGAGGAAGTGGAGTGGAGTAAGACTCTGATAGGGGGTGACTTGCTCTTTATAGCCGTTAAAGCAAATCTACAGAACAAGCTAGGTTTTGGATGCAAACACTCCCCCCCACCCCCCACCCCTCGGGTATCTTCCCTGAGACGCGAAACCCGCATTTCCAGAGGAAACAAGAAAACGCTAAACACCAGTTGTCACTTCCTAGGTCCAAACATTTTTTGTTGTCTGTGACTTTAAACGGTGTTTTTCATTTTTGTACTCTGGTAACTTGTCCTAACGTTGAAGCAGCTGGCTGTTTCTTCTTCTCTGATATTACTGAGCGGAGAACCTCTCACACCAGAGGTGTTTTGTTGATAAATACGAGAGTATGTGATGAGTGGAAGGCCCACGGAAGTGCGGCGGTTCGGCGAGACCGACAACTGGATGGTCTCAGAGTTGCTTTCAGTCTGAAACGTGTTAATGTCGGAGGTTTTCGGACAAATTCAAGAGAACCACTTTTTCATCTCAACATTTATACTATGTTAGAACGTTGTTAAGAGGCATGAAATAAATGTTTAAGGTAATTAGTTTTCTGAATTTGCCATTGCAGCTTTAAAATTACGCAATAACAGAAGGCCAAGTTTTTTTTCCTTACCAGAGCAATACGAGTTTCCTCTTCTGACTCCAGTCGTTTCAGCGCTCCAGACAAATTAACTCAAATCCGTTTCCTCAGCAGTGCTAGGTGTTACACACAGAGGAAGCTCCCTGCTTCCCGACCCCCCGTCGGATGTAGCGTGGCCAGCGTCTGTTCACATGATGTCAGCAATGGCTTGGCTGATGGCAAGCCGTCAAGTCACCAGGAAGCGGCATTTCTTCCGTGGGATTAGCATTGTTGTTCTCCTCTGGACCTCCTCATAAATAAATAAAAGCCCTGAGCTGTAGTTGGTGTATTTGCCCCACATCCTTCCTCTTCTTAGGGCCAGGAATGAGTGTGAAAATCTCATTTCCCCCAGTGGAGTGAATAGTGTATCCTGGCAAACAGCTAGCCTTTTCTCTGTGCCTTTTGGACATTTTTATGCAGGCACTGTGAAAACTCCCCCTACTGAGGACACGAGCCTCAGCAAGCCAAAGAGGCTTTCAGCGCCTCCTTCACTGGCTGGCTGGATTTCAGCCACCATTGAGTCGCAGCAGAAGTCTTCATCGTATGTCAGACATGCTGAATTATCACCGATAGCGCTGGATATGCAATTTAATTTTCAATCTTCTTTCCACACTGCGGCAGTTCTGACGACTATCACCGCCTTTCTCACATAATTGCTGTGCTAAATGAGCCCAACAAGCTCCTGCCCCTGAAGGTTTTATGAATCAGCAGAGAAACAGGAGATTAGAAGCCTGACCAACACCATTAGCATCAGCCTCAGCAAAAATGTCTGAGCGAGTGGATGAACAAAACAAAAGAAACCCAGCAAAGCTTCATCTTCAAAAGGCTTCGGCTGAATCAAAAACAATCTGTCTGTCTAGGAAAGATCATGTCAGAGAAGCTGCAGATGATCTGTGCCACGGATTATCTCTAACTGAGAACAGAGCTGAACAAAGACATACACACGATTCATGGTAATTGATCAGTCTGTAGCACTGCTCAGGAGTCCATGTTGCTCTGATAGTGGCCTTCAGCTCTTCAGAGTTGTTAGGTCTGGCGTATTTCATCTTCTTCACAATACCTCATAGATGTTCTATGGGGTTAAGGTCAGGCGAGTTTCCTGGCCAATCAAGAACAGGGTTAGCATGGTCCTTAAACCAGGTACTGGTAGCTTTGGTGCTGTGTGCAGGTGCCAAGTCCTGTTGGAAAATGAAATCTGCATCTCCATAAAGTTAATCAGCAGCAGGAAGTGCTCTTAAACTTCCTGGTAGACAGCTGCGTTGACCTTGGACCTCAGAAAACACAATGGACCATCACCAGCAGATGACATGTCACTCCAAACCATCACTGACTGTGGAAACTTTACACTGGACCTCAAGCAGCACAGATTCTCTGCTTCTCCTCTCTTCCTCCAGACTCTGGGACTTTTATTTCCAAAGGAAATGCAAAATTTACTTTCACCAGAGAACATAACTTTAAACCACTCAGCAGCAGTGCAGTCCTTTTTGTCTTTAGTCCAGGTGAGACGCTTCTGACGCTGTCTCTTGTCCAAGAGTGGCCTGACACAAGGAACGCGACAGCTGAAAGCATGTCTTGCATAAGTCTTTATGTGATGGTTCTTGAAGCTGCAGTCCACTCTTTGTGAATCCCCACATTTTTTAATGTGTTTTGTTTCACAATCATCTCCAGGGTCGTCTCTATTGTTGCACACCTTTTTCTACCACGCCTTGTCCTTCCCTTCACCTCTCTGTTGTAACGGAATGAAATGACAGTTTTCCACCTAAAAGTCATCCCCCCCTCTCCTCAGCAGGAACTAATCTGCATGAGATATTGTTCAAGGTCTCATGCATTTGCTTCTAAACTGCTTCCTTTCCAGCCAGAGAGAAGAATGAAGACAAAAGACTCTTTCTTTTTGATAAATCAAAGAACTCTATTTCTAATAAAACTAATCTAACAAAGTGATAGATAAGATGTTGACCAATCTGTGAAATGACAATGTTATGATTAGTAAGTTTAATGAGTAATATGACTTTAATCTAGCTGCACTAGACATCCTGATTACACGTAATATAAACACATGACACATTGCTTTCACTCATCCAATCAGAGCCTTCCTTTCTGAAGCGTGGCATAGTCTCTGTGGTGTTTATAAATCTGTCCAACTTTGATTCGACCGTAAATCAAAACATCCAGATTAATAAAACCAGTCCCCACGCCATCTTAGTTCAGTTCACTGCATTCTAAGAGAAGTATCGGACCGTCCACCCGGACTTCCTTTTTAAGCAAAGAACCAACAAGCTGGATAAAATCTGTTGCATTTTACCAACAAGCAACGGTTCCTTTCAGAATAAAAGCTGAACTCACTGTCCCTCCGGGTCCATCTGACGCTGTCAACCAACTGTCGCTTTTTACCTGGAGACAATCCAAAGACTGGTCTGTCGTACTGCTGACGCTGTTTCATTGGCTCCGGTACCGAAGGGGGGTCCGAGGACCTGGCATTCTGGATCTGTACGGAGGTCTCATCCTGAAGGGTATGTGTAGAGCGACAAGATGGTGTCTCATGTGTTTTTGAAACTCCGATCATAGCTTGAGAGCAAAACATCACTTCATCACTCAGACTTGCTTCTCCGGATACGAGAGTTCTGATGACAACATCACTCACACACACACCATTCATCTCACGCCTCATTCACACCAAGATCCATTCATCACTTAGAATTTAGAGTTAGTCTTGTTTAAAATTGTTTAGAAATAAATCTTCTTAAACGTTTTCAAGGTGACTCTCTCCTCTGTTGTCTCTCAGTTAATACGAAGTGTTACATAATCCCTGCAATAAAAAGTTCCAGTCTTCTGGTTAAAAGTACCCAAAGATCCATAAGATTGATTTCATATTTACTATGGAATCTCATGTCTTATGGTTCATTAAATAATATGTAAATTAACCCTTTACATTGTTAATGTGCTCGGACACAGAGCTCTGAACAGCCAGCCTCGTTAGCAGTGACCTTTTGTGTCTCGGCCTCCTTGTGTAAGGTGTCGATGGTCGTCTTTTGGACAACTGTCAAGTCAGCAGTCTTCCCCCTGGTTGTGTAGCCTACAGAACTAGACTGAGAGACCGTTTAAGGGCTTTGGCAGGTGTTTTGAGTTAATTACCTGATTAGAGTGTGGCACAGAGGGTCTACAATATTGAATATTTTCACAATATTCTAATAATCTGAGATACTGAAGTTTCATTCATTAGTTGTCGGTTTTAATCATCAAAGAAATAAACATTTGAAATATATCAGTTTGTGTGTTATGAATGAATCTAATTTACAAGTTTCACCTTTTGAACGGAATTACAGAAATAAAAAACTCTGTCAAGATATTCTAATTTTATGACCAGCACCTAGAGTGGAACCAGTTTCTATGGATTTCTATGGATCATTTCAGGAGAACACAAGTAGAACTCCAGAGTGGGAGATTTACAGGTTGCGTTTACATTTTTGCCTCAGAAGGGTCACTGCCCAACCCTGAAAGTCTCTTGATAACGTAGCAGACCTCAAATGGATATCTGTTCCTACCACAGTGATGATATACCTTACTCCTGCAGGGGGCGCTCAGAAAGGACTTATAGATGACCTAGTTCCATTTTAAACAACAAAACTCAATTTAAGAGCGTGATCTGCAAATTACTCATTTAAATAACCAGTTTGAGTCCAGGGTTTCTGTGACTGAGGCTCGGCCTGTTCTACCAGTTGCCTGGAGACCTCCCAGCGATGACCCTGTTCCAGGAAATGGATCTAATTCTGACTGCAGCATTACATGCAACTGTATTTCCTTCTAAGGCTCTCACACTGACATAAAATAAATGTATATTTCTCAAAACATGGAGCTGAAATGTACAGTTTTAGGCCTTTTCTTTAATAACTTATCCTGCATTAGTTTAATTGAAGCAGAAAACAAACACCAATGTGGAGGCTAAAATCAATCAGCTAATGCACAGACTGCTGGCTCCGTTAATCTACTAAATCACCTAATCTGTCAAACCGATGGCACACCAGTAAACACGAGAGCAGAGACAGATAATATCTATACCACAGAAAATGGCCGCTTGTCGTTAGGGTTCACTTAGCAACAGCGGAGTTGATAAGATGTAATCCAGTCCAGGCATCAGAATACCACAAAGTCTTCACACGATACAAAACCACCAGGATCACACACACATTCAAGGATCAGGTGTCCGGTGTGAGAGGAAACACTGGGTATTTTATAAGTATACGTGCAGCCAATGGCGACTCGTCCATAGGGGGCACCGCCCACCAGTCTCACAGGAAGAAGATCAGAATCACAAAATATAAAAAAACATAAAAATTAAACTAAAAAATATATACATCATACAGACTATAAGTGCTGTGTAAAGGGCTGGGGAGATAATCAATAAATTAATTAATCACGTGACCTGCACGTCAACTCGCGTTGCTAGGGGAAGCCACAGCTGAAGTTGAAGCTAAAGGACGGATAAAAGAACACCCTTACAGGAATAAACTTCTGAAGGAGGATCGGTATTTTCAGAAATTGTCTACAATCAATAACGTAGACCCCTACGACCTCAAAGGAAACAAACGGAGCTCAGACGTTTCATCGCTGCTGAAGATATATCACTTAAGTTAAGTAAAGGCTTAATTGCTGCATTTTAAAGGGTGTGCTTGCATCGTTATGATATATTAACATTACATAAGTGGTTATTTTGGCCTTGATAATGTCAACAATAATATTGTTTATTGTTAATTATTTGTTGAACACTATAATCTCGTCCCAGACCTAGATGAGTATAATCTGTATTTAAGGGTAGTTTAAAAATATTATTTCTCACTTTTACCACGACCTAATCGTCCTGTGACGTATTTCCTGTTAGTTTTGGGTGCAGCAATATCTACCATTGATGCGCGCCAACTAGCACATGCGCACTGGATCACCCTCCAATACAAAAGAATAGAAGAGCCTTTGAGCGCAGAGGTATTGCAACAACAAGAACATGCACGGAAGACCGGCAGGGCAGGATCTCAGCTCAGGTCAGGTCAGAACCAGAAATTCTCCCCAGTTCACCGTCCTTTGTTGTTGTAGAGCAGCTGAGATCACCTCATGGACTTTTGTTTATTATGAAGCTTCAGAGACGTAAACACTCTCCAGAAGTAAAAACTGGATTTCTGTACTATAACACAAATTATTAAGACCATAAACCAACAAAGGTGAATTTACACTTTTCACTTCATGAAATTTGCTTTGCTCGTTTTGCTTCTGAGTTTGCACATTTAGCATGTTTTTGGAAAAACTTTGTTGCTTGTAGTCTGTTGTGTAGTTGCTTGTGTGTGTGTGTGTGTGTGTGTGTGTGTGTGTGTGTGTGTTCTTGTACATACTACATACTGAGGACCATTTTGACCATTTTTCCTACAAAGTGGGGACATGTTTTTGGTCCTAACTTTTTTCAGAAGCATACCAGAAGCTTACTATACCAATCAGAGGTATGGTGTGAATACAGTTTTAGTTAAGGTTAGATCAGCGTTGGTTATGGTTAGGGTGTGGGTATGGGTTAGGCATGGTGAAATCACAAAAATGAATGGAAGTCACTGGAGGGTCCTCACTATGATAGAAAGATAGGTGTGTGTGTGTGTGTGTGTGTGTGTGTGTGTGTGTGTGTGTGTGTGTGTGTGTGTGTGTGTGTGTGTGTGTGTGTGTGTGTGTGTGTGTGTTTGACAACAACCACATATGCTTTAACCAGATTTTAAAATAATGCTTAGATCCACCCCCCCACCCCCCCCCACACACACACACCTCACGCCTCTCTAATTTCCCTCTGGGATTAATAAAGTATCTTTGAATTGAATTGAATTGTCAAAATTGTGTAACCACCATACACTCTGTCATCACCTGCATTTGCAGGCAGTGTAGGTGGCAAAATAAATGTGTCAGAACCAGAACACACAGGTTTTCTGACTAGTATCACAGAGGCAACAACAGAGTTCAAATAACACAAATCAGGTCACTACCCCTAAAGTCCAGACCTGTGTGTTAAACCACTTTTTGGAATAACCCTAACCTTAAAAGATAAAAGTAGGATTGCTGCCCCAAATCCTAATTTAGAGCAACCATGGAGAACATGTACTACCATTCAATAACATTGAATTTATAATAAATAATTGATTTGGCTACATGGCTAAATACGAAAATGGGGCTGCACAGTCATGCAGCTGTTAGCACCGTTGCCTTGCAGCAAGAAGGTCCTGGGTTTGAATCCCTGCCTGGGGTCTTTCTACACGGAGTGTGCATGTTCTCCATTTGCACACAAGTGTTCTCTGCAGATACTCCAGCTTCCTCCCACAGTCCAAAAATATGGCAGTTAGGTTAATCTCTCTAACTTGTCTTATGTTATGTGTGTACACACACACACACACACACACACACACACACACACACACACACACACACACACACACACACACACACACACACACACACACACACACACACACACACACACACACACACACACACACACACACACACACACACACACACACCTTTTGGCAACAAATTATTGTAAATGAGTTCTATTGACTTGTTTCATTAATTCTCATGGTCGGGTTCTCCCTCTACTAAACTACTTGGTTCCCTGGTTTCTGTTTGCTTTCCACGTCTCTAAACACACAAACGCCCAGAGATGTGTGTTGGATAACTGCTGTGCAGATCGGTGTTTTTCCTCCCACGGTCCGCTCCATCTATTCTAATCCCGCTGTAGCATTACCCGTTTCCATTTATGTCCACATATTTAACAACACGAGACCTCAACAGGAAGCAGGTGCTTGTTTGCCTCTGTTGTTTATGCCCCCATCTTTTCCCAGGCTATCTGTGCACACACTGGGAGACTGAGCAAAACCCCGACAGGAGGAGGAGGAGGTGGAGGAGGAAGGACACAATCAAGCAAGGACAAGTGGGAGGTGAGGGTGCGGGATAGGAGGCAGTGAAAAGAAGAGGGCTGCGTAAGATGAAGATACGGAGTGTGTGTCAAAAAAAATCAGAAAGCTGATGAGGATATGGCAAAGATGGAAAAAGTGTAAAGATGAGATTGGCAGAGAAGGAATGCACTAGTGTTTATTGTGCTAACTAAATATAGAAAATCCTCCACAGGCTCCAGTATTTTCATTACTTTTTGAGCACTTGATAAACAAAACTCCTCCACCTCAGCTCTGCTGCACCACATGGCCATTTAACTAATGCCGAACAGAATACATCTTTACATTGTGGCTATCTCATGCTACACCTGTTACCTAAAAGAAAATCCACCCACTAAAAAAAAATCTAGTCCAAAACAAGATTCGCTTTCCTCAAGTTAAAGTTTATTGTAGAAATCCTCTCATGATGGCCTCTCTGACATTTCCACTCAGCTGCATCGTCACATTTTTCTCCCACAAGTCTGGAGGATGTGGGTGTCGTGATGCAGAGCATGTGTGACCCTCACTCCTCTCAGGAGAACAGAGGGAATCCATGTGCATTCGTCTGAATCCAACGAAAAATGCTATTCATGGCTACATGCAGGCCAGACTACAGGTTTAGGGTGGGTGATAGAACAATATGTCAGCAATCTGCTAAAGCTGCAGGATCACGTCTGAGGCTAAAATTGCACAATTTATTTAGAAATGCAATTTGGCTGAATTTGTTTTTGACACTGACACGAATCATAGCAGGGAAATATTTGCACAAACATATTTTTCAGCGTGTTTATCACAATCATGTGTAATGAAGCCAGAAGTAAAACCTCTATTGTTCCCTGAGTTTAGTCTAAATGCACACTTAGTTAGTGCACAATACTTCTAATGGGTCTTTTTCACTGAGAAACTGTGATGTTTGTTATTTTGAAATATGATCAGTCACTCGGAGTTGCACGTGCATGCTAAAACGTGAACATTTTCTTCAACCCCTGTTGCCTGCATTAGCTGCAGAGAGAAAATAGACAGGGAAACAACTGGATCAAAAAAAGGCCAGGCTCTTCTATGTCGCTGGGAAAATTAGTATTCAAGACCCCGCCTACCTTCGCTAGCAACTACAGAAGGATGTGTTGATTTTGCCACCAGGAGAGAGCAGAGCACGCCTAGGCTACTAGAAGCTAACCATTAGCAAAAGCAACCCCACAACTTGGTAAAACACTTTCGATTTAGCGGTAAGTAGTGAGTCTAGTATGCTGCTACCTGATTGGTTATAACAAAAAATTTTAACTTTTTTTTTAATCGAAGTTTGATCGACTCATGGTTTTCCTATCGCACCACGCTTATTGATAGATATATTGAACTATTGAATTATCACCCAGCCCTAATCAGCGTTGCCTTTTTTTTCACCCAAAAAAGACGAGCAAGCTGAGACAGAGGAAACCTCATGCTTCTGTTAGCCAATCAGAGGCCAGATAAAGCAAGTAAGACTCGTAATCCTGTTTTCCATGAATGTACTTCAACAGTACTATTTTACCCTGGCTAGTTTAACAAATAACTGGTTCCTGTGTGTATTTAACCCTTATCCTATAAACTGTTTAATGTTAGGTTTGCCATTCTTTTGATTTACAATATCGCCAATATCTTCCAGATCAAGGGTGTCCAATCAAAATCCAAAGTGCAGCTTCCTCTGTCCCTCTGCAGCTAAACGCTACTGAACCATCCTCCTCATCGGTTGAATATGTGAAATTTCCACCAACAGCAAAGAGATCTCATGTTTTTGTGTTTTATTTTTTATGTTCGTGAACTCATCTCTCAGCTCTCACAGAATCAAGATTTTCCCAATTCAGCTGATGGCCTAAAAATGTAGTTTAATTATGTTAGTAAATCTCCGGTTTAACTTGGGATGTTAACAAAAATAAACTGTTTAAAACGCAAATTAAAAACTACACACCAAAGTGAAACCGAAGCTCAGAGAGGCAGAGTCTTGCTGCTGCGGCGTCAGGTGTGTTTTCATTGGTTGGTTGCAGACAGGAGTCGTAGGTTTTCAAGCATGCTCGTAGACTGTCGGAGGCCGTCTCTGGTCGTGAGACGGCTTAAAAAACTGTCGCAGAGTCGGTCAGACTGGACAACCACAGACTTGCTAATCACCCTCACATTCACCGTTTCTTTACACGATTATGCTTAAGCTCAAGATGCTATTGTATGTGCTTATGTTGCATTAGTGTGTTTATTTGCTCTCAAAGATTTAAAACAGCATGATCTGGCTACTTCAGCAGTCTGTGTAGAGCTTCATGAGCTGCTGAACCAGTGACTTAACCACTGAATTGGAGAAACAACTAAAACATGCTGGACCGGCATTGGACACCACTCGTGTAGATCAACAAAGTTTCCATGAACATGTTAAATGAGCCGAACGTGAAAAACCTCTCATATTAAATACGTTCCTACATCAGACGCTCAGACTTTAGCTTTAGCAGCTCACCAACTTTAGCACTTCATTCTTATCACAAGGACTTAGAAAACACTCATCAAAAGTGATCAAAGCTCATTTTTCGTGAAGGGAGATTCTCATCAAATCATCTTTTGGCCAAACTGCTGGACCAAAACAGGACATGCTTTACTTCCATGCCAGTTCACATGGTTGAATAACCAGCAACACACACTTGCGTGTGTGTGATGTGTCCTGTACACTTCAGTAAGACACTCATTAATTAAAACATCATACAAAACAAGACATTTCTGAATGGGTGTACTAGCTACAGCCAGCAGCTCTGGAACAATCTCAGCAAAAACAGATTTCTATGTTTTAATGTCTAAACTGAGGAGAGGAGGAGAAAATAATAGAGAGAGAAGCATTGCTAAGACGGTGAACCATGTGAGGGTAACAGGAAGCTGCGCTCTCATTCACTAAATACTATTTACTGTGCCAAGTTTCAGTAGGAATGAAAACACCACCAAGAGGCCCCACCCAAAATAAAGTTAATCATTTGAGCTTGACGCACGCAATACCACAGGGTGTAATAATATGTATTTTGATCACTTGCAAAGAAGAAGGGTTGAATGTTTAGATTGATGCAAAATGTTTTAAACACAGAAAAAAAAGACAAGCCGCTCTGTCGTCACGTCCCAGTTTTTCCTCCACACATGGTCTGGATTCTGCGACCCCGGTGAACATAAAGGGAAATGCATGTTTTATGGTTGAGGGGAAAAAACTAGAGGTGTGAATCTTCACTTGTGTACCGATTCGATTACGATTATTGGGTCAACTTTTCCATTCGATATCCCGATGCATCACGATTATTTCATATTGATTTGTTTTCATTGATAAATAGAAGATGTCAGATAATTGCTTTTTATTTATTTTTTTTATTTTTTTTACAAAAACGTAATTGACACAACCTGCCATCTCTGAAAAGCTCTCAATTCACAACAGGTTAGGACAAAACATTTTAAACATTTAAGATTTAACAAAGTAAAACAATCTGTTTCCTCAGGCTGAGAAAAACACGCTTTGCAAAAACTCACAAAATCTGAAAAAATACTGAAAACCAACAGGACACATAATGTAATAATAAAATACATAATGGGTTCATATATGAGTGTTTAATGTCTCTGAGCAGCTCTAGAGTCAAATATTTATGCCGCAGTTCAAGGGTGTCAGAAATAACACCAAATGAAATGTTTGATTTAGTTTGTTGTTTTATTTGAACCCGGTGGTTCATTTGTGAAATGTTGGAGAATGAATCAAATTCTGTTTGATGCAGAAAATAATAAAACAAATTCTACACTTCCAATAATATTTAAGATGTGTGTTTTATTCTTTCTGATAATAACACCAGCAGAAGGCTGTGGGCTGGATTAGGATTAAATTACCCAGCTGATGGGATCTCCTTCCAGTGGCGGGCGGTGCGTTCCACCCCTGGGCCTTCAGTGATTTCCTATTCAGTCCAATCTAATTTAATACACCTAAAATACCATCAATAGGACATCACAGCTGGAGAAACCTCTCTCACACACACACACACACACACCAGTGGCTGGTCAAGACACATAATTTCCAGAGTCTTTAAAATCAAACTCGCATTCCCAGTTGAGAGTAGGAAGCTGACCACAGATACCGTCAAATCTCAGAAATGAAAGACGGGTTTAAGAGATGAGACAATAAAATAAATAAGTAAAGCAAACACATTATTTGCATTTGTTTTGGAGAAAATTGTACCGCGAAACAACTGAACATGTTGGCGCAGCTGCACACACCACGTCATACACAATATAAATTGCATAGAAACAGAACACAGAATAATTTCATTTTGCCATTTTATTTCGTTACCATTTATTGATTATTAACAAAATAAAATGACAAAACATTAAAAAAATACTAATAAAATGTTTCTACTCACCAACATAAATGTCCAGCATGGATCTCCTCCTCTCCTGCTCATTAGAAAATAAAATCCATCCTTCTTTCTTTCCTCAGGAAAACCTCAATGGCTCTGTCATACAGTTTATCCGTGCACTTCAGGTCCATGAGTAGATCCTTTTCTATGGACATGGAGGCTAATGCTGAAAGACGTGTCTGTCCGGTCGTGTTTCTGGCGTACGTTTTAACGCGCTTTAATGCTACCAAATCCATCTGATGCCAGCAACAGGCAATCCCAGCAGAATAACCTGCAGCGGTTCTCTGAAGCTGTTAGCCGTGGGTACCGTTCATAGTTGCTTGCCTGAAAATGACGAACAAATCCTTTCCCCTGCTGGGACAAGCCAGCTAGCATTGGAGTCGGACGACCTGTTCTCACAAGATCCATTTTTTCTTGAAAGGTCCGTCTTGAAAATGGTGTGGCAAGTAAATCTGCAACCAAGTCTGTCTCTTCTCCTCTTTCAGCCATCATGTGTTCAAAAATACACCGATAGCTGCCTATAGATACAAATCTCCGTGTTTAGTTTTGATATTTTGCTTCATGCCGCTAGAAAAGTTCTAACTACTCGTCTCGTCTCTCGTCTCGTCTTCCTCCGCTTATCCGGGTCCGGGTCGCGGGGGCAGCATCCCAACTAGGGAGCTCCAGGCCGTTCTCTCCCCGGCCTTGTCCACCAGCTCCTCCGGCAGGACCCCAAGGCGTTCCCGGACCAGATTGGAGATGTAACCTCTCCAACGTGTCCTGGGTCGACCCGGGGGCCTTCTGCCGGCAGGACATGCCCGAAACACCTCCCCGGGGAGGCGTCCAGGAGGCATCCTGACCAGATGCCCAAACCACCTCAACTGGCTCCTTTCGATCCGGAGGAGCAGCGGTTCTACTCCGAGTCCCTCCCGAATGTCCGAGCTCCTCACCCTATCTCTAAGGCTGAGCCCGGCCACCCTACGGAAGAAACTCATTTCGGCCGCTTGTATCCGCGATCTCGTTCTTTCGGTCATTACCCAAAGCTCATGACCATAGGTGAGGATTGGGACGTAGATCGACCGGTAAATCGAGAGCCTGGCTTTCTGGCTCAGCTCCCTCTTCCCCACGACAGATCGGCTCAGCGTCCGCATCACTGCAGACACCGAACCAATCCGCCTGTCGATCTCCCGATCCCTCCTACCCTCACTCGTGAACAAGACCCCGAGATACTTAAACTCCTCCACTTGAGGTAGGACCTCTCCCCCGACCCGGAGGTGGCAAGCCACCCTTTTCCGGTCGAGAACCATGGTCTCAGATTTGGAGGTGCTGATCCTCATCCCAGCCGCTTCACATTCGGCCGCGAACCTACCCAGCAAGAGCTGAAGGTCAGAGCTGGATGAAGCTAGGAGGACCACATCATCCGCAAAAAGCAGAGACGAGATTCTCCTGCCACCAAACTCGACACACTCCACACCACGGCTGCGTCTAGAAATTCTGTCCATAAAGGTAATGAACAGAACCGGTGACAAAGGGCAGCCCTGGCGGAGTCCAACCCTCACTGGGAACAGGTCCGACTTACTACCGGCTATGCGGACCAAACTCACGCTCCTCTGGTAAAGGGACTGAATGGCCCTTAACAGAAAGCCACCCACCCCATACTCCTGGAGCGTCCCCCACAGGGTGCCCCTGGGGACACGGTCATAAGCCTTCTCCAAATCCACAAAGCACATGTGGATTGGTTGGGCAAGTTCTAACTACTGCTTATCCAATCACAGGATGCGTTCATGTCAACTTTTGCGTGAGGCCAGCTAGCTGGCCTGAGCCACGCTGACTCGTGAGCTGATTGGCTATCGCAACTAGATAGTCTCTGTTCACTTACAGCGGACAGTGGGCTTCTCGATTGATTCTGAAGGCCTAGGGCAGACTTAATCTGCCTGAAAACACAAGCTAGCTTAAATCTGATTGGATAACACCCAGCCTTGGTATTTTAACACTGGAAGCAGCGCAGCCAAGTGGGTATAATAGGTTATAAAGAAAAAAGACCAGTAAACATTTTTTTTATTTAAAAATAATTACCAAAGGAAAAAAAATACATTTACGCTTTTGAGTATGTTTAGGCCAGCAGAGAAGGCTTTGCTGGCCCTGACTGCCCACCACTGTCTCCTTCACTAACCAGCTAACTACAAACCTTTCCACTAACCTGTCCTGTGTGACCCTCACCATGTGACCCTCACGTCCATGCTGTCTCTGGAGGAGCAGATAGGAGACAAGACCTTTTGTAACCTAGTTGAATTTATAATCTATCTCTCTCTCTCACACACAACACGCTCAATTGGCCCAAATCCAACAGAACCGGTCGGGCTGTTTCGGTTCCGGTTCGGTCTCAGGTTACAACTCTAGTGCTCAGCCCTGCAGCACCACATTAAGGCGGAACCACTTGGTAAATATGGGTTTGGTTATGGCGTACTCTTCTATGATGCAGAATCGTTTATGTCCGCATCTCGATGCATCAATTATTTGATTATTTTCCTCAGCTCTAGAAAAAACTACCTCCTACTCTTTGTGAAAACTAGTTTGTCCTGCTTGAGAATCAAAACAGTTTTCTGTACAGAAATGCAACAACCCTTTGTAAGGTTTTCAATAGAAATAGACATTCTTGTATTTTTAGAGCAACGTATCAAGTGACCGGTAAAAACAAAGTCTGACTGGATTATTTTATAGGGATGATGAGCCTCCAGAGGATTAAGGTTGGTTTACGCTTGATGCGTCCGCGAGGTTTGCACGGCTCCGCGCAGCAAAATTGCCTCTTTTATCTATTTTTATTTTTTTAATTGCGTCATTTTAACAACCACGCCCCTCCACCGTGCCTCCGCATGGCCCAAACTCTCCGCACCGCGCACCTAGGAAATTTTCTAACCACGCGGACGGTCGAACACGGAAAAACATGGCGGACTGGCAAGAACTAGTATGGCAGAGGTTCGTAAATACAGACATTTGTATGATTCAGCTCTCAGAGATCACCGTGATCAACATGTTGTTAATAATTCTTGGAGAGAAATAGCTCGCACTGTCGGAAAAGACGAGGACGCTGTTAAAAATGCTGAAATGCCATGTTGTAAACAACAGTCATTTTTACTTCTACTATGGTGTAGTGTTGGATGCATTCCGTAGAGCTCCATGCTGCCCCCTACAGTTTGGGAGAATATTGGCTCACCGCAGAGACGAGCCGCATGAACCATAAACGCTGCAAGTTGTGAAGCATCCGCGAGCCGCATCACCAAGCGGAAAGTAAATGCGTCAAGCATAAACCAAGCTTTACTCCCCAAATCTGCAGCTCCTCTTTGCTTTTTGAGCTCCAGCACAGCTGTCCTGTTACATTTCTACAGTTATGAGTCATTTTCGCTGCTCCTGCAACACAGCTTTTGGCAGGTGCAGCTGCTTTTAGCATCAAACCTCTAACAACCTCACTGTAGTCTACTTGCTCATCGCCAAACAGCTGACAGACACAGTTAGAGCCTAGCTGGTGAACATGGGGAGCATTTATCTGCCAGAGCACAAGAATTTTCCCTCAGGAGCTGATGGAGGCCAAATTCAGAAAGGTAAAAGTAGGAAAGCAGGAGTCATATTTAGTAGCAACCCAGAAACTTCTTCCCAAATGAGCCAATGTGATGAAGCAGGGCTGTTGGGTGGTCAGAAAATGATTTGTTTGAAAATACATGCAGGCAACATCCATCATTATGCATGTATGAAACATCACAGCCAACTAGACAGACCTGTCTAGTGGTGGTCAAGTCTTTACGTTGGTCCCTGATGGTCCTTCACTTCCAGTGATTCTGTTGGCCACTGGCTGGAGTCTGATTTAAATAGTGCGTTGGACTGAAGCTGGTGATGGTAGTCTTCGCTCTGCTCTTTGAGAGACCACCTGCAGACTCAAGAGCCACTCCAATCTAGGCTAGAGCCAAACAACGATGCTCTCGATGGTGAGCCATCACTGTGATGCTAAACTTTAAAGTCTTTCCTGCACAGAACGTTGCACGTAAAAGGTGCCTGATAAGGGGAGAAGAGCAAAACCTTTGAGCAATTATCATACTCTTCAGGAATGCTACAAGCTGATAAAAATAGTAAAACTAAGTCCTCGCTTTCTGTGTGTTGTGTGAGAAAAGGACTGAGCTGATCTTTTAATAAGATACTCAACCCAATCTAAAAAGTCTATTAAAACTCTACTTAACCAAGATGGTGAAATGTAAAATTAAGTTTTGTTTTATATGCAGTCAAAGTAAATTGTTACTGCAAATTCAAGATCAAAGGAAAAATATGCGTTCCACTAGGGCTGAGCCATCTATCATCTTCTCATAAAAAATGCAATAACATGCTCGTCAAAGCTGCGTGTTTTTGTAGCACTCCTGATTGAATTAATACAACGTGTAAGTTTAAAATTAAGATCTACTTAAAGAGCAAGTCACCGCCATCGCTCAACCATGGTGTCCCACAAGGTTCTGTGCTGGAGCCTCTGCTGTTCCTCCTTCATCTGCTCCCTCCAGCTGAATGCAGATAAGACTGAGATCCTCAGCTGTGCCCCAGACACGCTGGTTCCCAAAGTCAGAGACTCTCTTGGTCAGCTTGCTTCTCACACCAAACCCTCGGTTAGGAATCTTGGTGTGACCTTTGACCCAGTTCTCACCCTGGATTCTCATGTCAGTTCTCTTGTTCCCTCTTCCATCTCAGGAAAATTGCTAAGTTTAGTCCTATTCTGCCCTGGTCTGAACTTGAGACAGTTCTCCACACCTTCATCTCCTCACGCTTAAGACTACAGCAACTCTCTTTTCACGTGTCTGAGCAGAACCTCCCTGAACCGTCTACAGGTGGTTCAAAATGCCTGTGCTCGGCTTCTGACCAAGTCCTCCAAGCACAATGGTAATTTGGGGTGATGCACCGGTATGAAATTTTTGGTTAGATACCGATATAAAGATCACTGTTATGGCCAATAACCGATGTACTGACATTAATGCTTCTAAAATCAGCAGATTGTGTATGGAATGAAAATGATTAAAGCTGAATTTGCATTATTACGTACACACACCACACACATTTAGGGTTCTGAGATGATTTCATTCACTGTTCACATGACTAAACAATACACACCACCCCCCCTCACCCTCTGAAACAGGCAAACAAATGGAGACGAGACGGAAAAAATATCGGTTGTTAATATCGGCCCGGTTTTATTTATCGAACCGATACCGATATGTGAAAAATGACCAACATTGGCCGATACTGATATTAATGCCAATACATTGTCCATCCCTAGTAATTTGGCTTCCCATAGTGGTAATATGTTGTTAGTAGGGTTGTCACGGTAACCCCAGTAAAAAAGTTGAAAAAAGAATAACCGTCCTGTTTTAAAAATATATATATTATCTCGGTGGATTACCGTGGCCGCGGTGTAGGCGCGGTGACCCTTACCAGCCACCATATCATCTGCTGAAGTTGCCGGCGGCACATGCGCACTTTGTTGTTTACAACCAAAACTTTCTTGAAGCTAAAGCTGAAATAATGGCCAAAGGAGGAGACGGCAGCACTCAGGACATTTATTATCCCTCAAAGAAGACAAAGTGGGAAGTACGGGCATCTTTTGGATATTTGAAGAATGCCAAGGGACAGTTGATAGAAAACAGCTATCCTGTTTGCAGCACGTGCAGAAAAAGTGTCTGTGAAAGGCAGCAACGCTTCAAATCTCATGACACATCTGCGTGACCATCACCCACAACTCTACAGTCAACGCAAGGCAAGCTAACGTTAGCATTTTAGCTAAAATGCGTGATCCAAGGATTTGGGTTGAGGGAGAATGCAACGAGTCGCTGTATAAAGCAGCCGCAGCGCCGCTACCTGCATATAAACAGTGTCGCGGACACCTCCATGTTGAAATGACGCTAAGCATTACGGGGCTCCCAGGGGCAGATAAGAGTTGGTCTCTCTCCGAGAATAATTATGAATTTAACAATGATTACTGCCTGATGACATTTTCCCAAATCTGCAAAGCTCACTGGAAGGACACAAACCGAGGACAATATTTTCCTGATATAGGGTTTATTACTCAAGTAAGGGTAAAAAAAAAGTATCTGATTAGAAGTCTACTTGAGTACTGAGTATCATCTTATCTAATATTTTTAAAATGATGACATCAAACAGACAAGAAATAAGAAGTTATGGGCAAATATTGGTATTTTAAAGACTAAAGGGAAAAAATTTAAACAAATAAACAACATAATTACAAAATAACAAATTTTAGGCTAAATTTAGACACAAACTGAGGACAATATTTTCCTGATATACAGGGTTTATTTAGTTGTCTGAAAATGTAACACATTTTAAAAAAAATACCGCGATAATACCGAAAACCGTGATAATTTTGGTCACAATAACCGTGAGGTTAAATTTTCACACCGTGACAATCCTAGTGGTTAGCGCATCTGAAAACTGACTTGCAAAAAATGCGCTCCACCAAAAGATATATTCACCAGCCGCCACTGGTATGAGCATTTTAAATTTGATACCATAGCACGAATTATAATATCACCCAACAAAGCAAAGATATTTTGCATTATCAATTTTTTATTCCATCTGCATTTGTGTGTTTTTTTGAATTCTAAACAAAAGTGTGAACAAAATACTGCTGAATAAGTTCAACAGGAGGTTTCTTGGTCAGCAGCATAACAGATGGCTCCTTCCATATGTCACATCAAACAATTATAGTTAGGGCGATGGCACTTTCTTCATAATTTTTGGGGTGTCCGCAAGTTAAATGTGAAGATACCAAAAGTGTCCGTGTGGAAAAGAAACAACGAATGTAGTTAATGGGATGTTAAAACAGATGAACGAAAAGAAAGTCCTTTTTTGGCAGAATTACACAAAGCCTCAGTTAAACAGAATGAGGCAGAAAACTTGATAAAGACCAGTGAGTACACATGGTGTTAAAACTCTGCTTCACTTATGGACTTAAACACAGGCTAATGTTTTCCAAATGTTAAATAAGATTGAGCTGTCTGGTCAGGCAGCTAACTGTGTAATATAATGTCGTGGAAATCTTTGAGGTATCTGAACTCTTTCTGAAGACAGATTACTATATTTAGCCTGCATGTCATGTTCTGTCCTTAGTGCTAAAAAAATCCTTCAATAGAGCTGCTTGAGATTACCATTTAAGGACAAAGTTCTCCAAGTATGAATTCTATCATTTATGCAGGCTGGAGCCAGTGGCGTGTCCAGATCTTTTAAAATGGGGTGGCCCAGGTGAGGCACAACTTTGTGCATGGGTGGCACCAATGGTTATGCTTTTTTTTTTTTTTGTTTTACCCCCCAAGCCTTTTGTGGACAACGAAAAGCCTATTTAAAGGTAATTTAGTGTGGTGGCACCTGGGGTGGCCATCAGATTCCAAGGGTGGCATGTGCTACCCCAGGCCACTCCCTGGACACGCCCCTGGCTGGAGCACACTGAGGAAAACTGGTTCAACCTTCAGTCAAACTACAAAACTGTCTGGCAGCATGACAATATGATGACTATTAATTTAAAAAAAAGCTAACACATTAAACATCCCATCCCTGCTGTCGGTGCAAGCGCTGAACACATGAATACAGGGTTTCAATCATCTCAGGGTAACCATGATTTTGTTGGCAACAATCAAGTTAGCAGAGAAGAATAGACGCCAAGGGTGTTGCAGCTCTGCAGATAATAATATAACTGGTGTGGCCTGGTTATTCATGATCTAACTGGTGTCTGAAATAAAAAAATACAGCACCACAGATCAGAAGATGCATTATGCACAAGGCCTCAGACAGGAAGCCTTGATAACTGCCAAGTCATTAGCATGTGCAATCTTCTTGGGACGTGTTTAGCTGTTGCTTTCTGCTTGCCTCATTTTGCCCCAACAGATATGACTGAAGCACAGGAGGAAGTTCTGCAGCCCAAGGTCAGCAGGGCATGTGTGCATCTGTAGTAGCGTAGTTTAATCTGACTAGGGCTGCAGCTATCGAATATTTTTGTAATCGAGTCCTCTATCGAATCTTTTATCGATTAATCGAGTACTCTAATAAATTACCCTTTTGTGTTTGTAAACCATTATATCAAATAGCATGTTATAAAATATGAAAGGCCTCTTAAGATGAGCATGCAATTGCCAGTTATTCTTCAAGTTTTTTTCAAAATTTGTTTTCAAAACTTCAGCACTTCAGCTTTACTTCACAGTAAACAAATGCGAGCGGCTGCGGCCCAAACAGCACCAGAACCGCTCACGGCGTGTGCGCAAACATGGCTCGCCAGCCATTTCCCTACTAACACACGTCCGGTTTAATTTCTACACTTTTTTTCTCTCACACAATAACAAGGATTGTCGAGAAAGCATGTTTGCCGTGGTTATGTCAAATTATACTGATCACAGAACATTTATTTACTTTCTTTCGTTTTCCTCCGCCACTCACATAAATACCTGTGTCCTCCTGCAGCAAACCCTCGGGACAACGGACATCAATAACAACACAGTAAAAAGTCTGACGTGTTGTGTAAAAACAGCTATTTTTAGCACATTTTAGGTCTGACGTGTTGCCACCAGACACACAGTGTGAGCTGAAACTGAGCGCTACAGACGAAAAAGTTGCTCAGTGTCCGCAGAATATAGAGCGGACCTCCGAGTCCGCTTGCAGAAGTGACATTTACATGTGGATGTCAGGTGCTGCAGCATGGAGGATGTGGTGTTGTGGTAGGCTAAATCCATTCTACAGTATTTACACTGGACTACGTTTTCCACCTTCCGACGTGAAAAATGGTCCCACACCTTTGACAGTTTCTGTCTTTTTCGCACTCCACCGCGGTCCACGTTACATTCGCTACTCGCGTGTGCATTCAGTGCAGTGTGTATGTGCGTCACTTATTTTAGTCCGGGTGAAACATGACCCAGGGCGATTGCAAAGCCAAGAATTAATTAAACATGACTCAAACTAAGCCTCGAGGCAGAGAATTTGACTCGAGGCTTTTTTGTACTCTGATTATTCGAGGTACTTGAGGAATCGTTTCAGCCCTAAATCTGACTGCTCTCCAGTTTCTGTCATATAGATAACAGAGCATGTTTGCTTAGGTGGTACAAGGATGATGACATGGAGCTGGTTCTACTGCCTCTATAAACACTCTAATCGCAAATGAAAACCATCCGTTTTCCATTTCAAAAATCATATGCTTTTACGAGTCATTTGAAAACTTCCCTTTTTATGACATCACTATAAGCTCTACTCGGAGCCCCTCGCGGATATCCGTCCTCCTCACCTCATAGCAGACAATCAGAGTGGGGCATGACTAGCAACAGCTTATCTGCATTAAAGTGACAAAGCCCTGAAACAGATTCGAAGTAGGAAAAATAAACTCCTCCAAAATCAGATCTCCCGCTTAGAAAGATTGGAAACATGTTTATTTAAAAAAATATCACTTGAAAGGGTGCATCTTTAATCAATGTTGTGTGTAGGTACAATTTTTACAAAGAAATGTGTTTCTGACAATGTCCTAATATTTACTGCATTACTATTGACATCAGCTTCACTCTAATATGAGCCACTACACTTTGTCAAAGCTCAGAAAAACAACTTGGGTTTACGAGAAAATACTTAAATAGAATTCATTTCCTTAAAAATAAAAACCAGCATCCAAACTGGAATCCCATAATTTCCCTTCTAAATTAACTAACCTTTCTAACAGAAGTTACAGTGTCTGTATAAACCAAATCATGTCAGATTCTGCCGATCTGTTTTGTGGGGTACCACAAGGCTCTGTTTTGGGTCCACTCCTGTTTCTACTGTACATACACCCTCTTGGACAGATAACTGATTGTTTTCATAATGTCTCATCACCTATATGCAGATGATATTCAGCTATACTGCTCCTTTAAGAATTCTGAATTACTAGAGTGTCCATCAGCCATCACCAGCTAGCTAGAAGATAACTTCCTTCAGTTAAACTCTGAAGAGACTGAATGTTTGATCATTGCCCCTGAGAACACGGTTCCCCTGATTAGTTTAAAACTTGGTCATTTATCTTCTGCCATCAAGACAAACTTGAGGAAGCTGGGTGTTATTTTTGACCAATCTATGTCTCTTGAAGGTCACTCAAAAACACTCTTCCAAAACTGTTTTTATCACTTAAGAAAAATCTCCAAACTGCAAAGGTTGGTGTAAAAACATGAACTTGAAATGGTCATCCATGCCTTTATCTCCTCCCATCTAGATTACTGTAACACACTCTTCACATGTTTTAACAAAAAAGCCCTTGACCACCTTCAGTCGGTCCAGAACTCTGCAGCAAGGCTGTTTTGTTCTGATCTATGTGAAGCACTTTGTGATTTTCTGTCTGTGATGAGTGCTGTATAAATAAAATGTACTTACTTACTTAAAATGCTGTTAACTCGGGTGTGATGTCTTCCCCAGCTCTCTGACGTTTTAAGTAAATAGAATGCAGCATTTATTTATTTTTATTTAAAAAGGTGGAAATTACTTCAGTATCATAACTAAACAAATGGGTCACTGGATATTTCCTCCACTGGGTCTTTTTAACAGGAAAAAAACCCACTAAACTAAATTTCGGTCCAGCCAGTTAACCCAGTTTTGCTACTTCACGATGCATTTTTATGACTGACCTAGAAACGGTTTCTCTTTTTCAAAAGATAATCTTAAATGTGCATGCAACTATAACTGAGCCTTGTGCTAGTGTGAGTGCGAGTGTAGCTTCACAGTTTGTTAAACTTGTCCCTGTTAGGACATGCCACAGTCCAACTCGGTTTCCCAGCATTGCTCTCACAGATAAATGAGTGCTTCTGTCAACAATGCAAAGCCGTGCTTTTGAAACCTTAATCACGACGGCCAGCTCGTGGCTTTAGGTGCAGATAAGTGTGCCTGAAGCTCTGGGATTTTTCTTTGTCTCAGCTGACAGTGAAGCAAGCCACCACAGGCAGGCAAAAAGCCAGTGTTTATTTTCACCAGTCCATGCCCAGTAACGCTAGCATCTGCCCACCAACACTAAGTGGGGGGTCCCAGGCTTGTCCCCACCACACAGCAGCAGCTCCTAAATTACACTTTGTTCCTTTACCTGCAGACCCACGACAGCAGAAGAAAAAAACACTGTTGTGTTTTACTGGTTCATGCAAATGACCTAATCCGTGGTGGCCTCCGCGCTTTCTACCGAATAAGGAAACAGGAGTTGATTGGTGTTTACAGGACAGGAGGAGGATGGGGCATTAATGGCGGAAAACAAAAGCAGTTCACAACTTTCAACAGTGGTCTCCTGCGTGTGTGTGTGTGTGTGTGTGTGTGTGTGTGTGTGTGTGTGTGTGTGTGTGTGTGTGTGTGTGTGTGTGTGTTGCTGCCCAGCAACCTAGTAAATAATAAATTCTTTGGCTATTTTTTACACTGTGACACTAATAAAAATGAATGGCTTAATAAATGCATTTGAATTATTTAAGTAGCAACTTATTATATTTTGTTGATCATTCCCTCCCCCAACTCCGATTGGTGGAAAAGGTGTTCTGTGATGCAAAGAAGGTTCAGGACCAAAATTTTTATTAAAAAAATAGCTCAGGAATCATCTTCAATAATTGATTCAGAGCCACAGCTCAATGATAGGTTCAATAAGTAGCACTCACCACTGTGTCCTTATGCCAAAAACTCACATTTATCTTCAGTAAACATTACCAGTTGTTCTCAAAGTTCTTGGTGCAATACTAACAAGATAAACAGGGGCACTATTGTTTACAGTTTTTAGCATGAAAAGGCCAGAATTCCTGTAGTGTGGCCTAGATTAAAGCACTAGAACAAAAAAAAAAATCAATGAACACTGGAGTCAGATGCTACTCACAATGCATTGTGACAACCGAAACCATAGCATTCATCTCAGATGAATAGTAGTTTCTAAATAAATATCTGATCAATTTTATGTGAGTAAGGATGCATATAAATGTTTTTTATTCCATTGATGTATAATATTTTTATGATTCAAGAAGTTAAAATAAAAATTTATATTTCTAGTAAATGAAAATGTAACTATTTAGTTTATGGGGCAATTTTAAATACAACATAGTTTATGTTTTCATATTATGATACATTTCTATGCATCAACTACATGTCCTGAATAGAATGGACAATAAACTTAAACGGAGTTAGTGGCCATTTGAATCAAACTTCCCGACAAATTGAAAACAAAGAAGAAGAAAAAAAACATTTTACCAATGGGCTGACAAGGTTTTGCAACATAGTACTTTCTGGGAAAGTGGGAGCTAAATTTAAGAGGCTAAGACTCTTTGATCCATAAAATTAAATAACCATAGTGCCACTCCTTTATGTAGGCTTTAAGTAGGCTATGTAAATATCATCCATCCAGCCGGCCATTTTCAGACACTTATCAAGGGTCTGGCTGCAGGGGCCTAAGCAGGTAGGCTCACACCTCCCTCTCCCCCAGCTACTTGGGCCAGCTCCTCCGGGGGAATCCTAAGGCGTTCCCTGGCCAGCCGTGAGACATAGTCCCTCCAGCATGTCCTGGGTCTCCCTTTAGGCCTTCTCCCGGTTGAACGTGTTCAGTCACTACCCAAAGCTCGTGACCATAGGGCAGGAACGTAGATTGACCAGTAAAGCTTTTCCAACCAGCTCAGCTCTCTCTTCACCACGACAGGTCCATGTAAATATGTCAGTTTAACTCAAGTCAGAAAAAAAAAGCAAATGAAAAAGGCAAAAAAAAATTATGCTATAGGGTGAGTTTTTAAATAGTTTAGTAAGTAGCCCGAAAGTTCCCAGAATGCAGTGTGCAGGGTAACATATTGTGGCTTCATGGTATCGCCACTAGGCTTATAGGGAGCCTAAGTCACTTCCGCATCACGGGTCCCCGAAGAACAAAAAAATGAATGCAAGTCAACGGGGCTAAAAATGCTATTTTCTAATCCGCTTTGCCGTACGCCCTGGATCACACATATGTTGTACTGCAATTGAAATGAAAACTAATGATGGGCATTTCGACCATGCCAGTCGCATACTTTGAGATTTATTAGCTTGTTCGTAATTAGCATGACTACACGCTAGAAATCGGCACGTCGCATATGTGACGTCGCCACGTAATCTCCTCTCCCCTAACATAGCTGCTACTTACCACATGACCAGATTTATGGTGGTTCATTCCTCCTGTGGGAAGTTTGTGGAACTTACAGCCCTTTTCTCTCAGTTTTCTCCGTGTCTGGTTCGATGACGTCACTTTCGTGAAGCGCATTTGTAGTTCTGGACTTATTTTCACACATAACCTAATATATCGTTCCCCCTGTTCAAAAATAAGCACGTTCTTGATATCAAAATGAGTCTTTAAAATTCACGGACATCATATGTGAAATCCATGGCACAAAACAAGCGGAATTAGAAAATAGCATTTTTAGCCCCCATTGACGCTTTCATTTTTTGTTCTCCCGGGGACCCATGATGCGGAAGTGACTTAGGCTCCCTATCACTAAAAACATTATAAATGTGTTTAATGGTTTTTGATGTTGGTGTGCCCCCTCAAAAGAAGATCCCATCTGGCCCCCTCTGTCAACTTTCTGGGGGCGCCCGTGGAAACCCAGCCAGTGCCTGAACTAGGCTGAATGCAGCAGCTCTATGTGGGAGGGACGCTCATGTCAGCCTTAAACTGTAGACATTAAACACGCACAGGCTGCTATGAACACGAAGGCACCCCAGAGTGGAGGGGAGTGTTAGTGGCCTATTTATCCGTGTCATTCTGAGGGGAGCGGGCATTAGCTGTGCGGACACATCGGCTCCGCGCGCACACACGTATTGTTGTCTACCGGAGGCTGCTGCTCGGTTTGCCTTACTGACATCAAAGGCACCGCTCGATTCGTGACTCCGCAGCTCTCCACGTCTGCACACTTCACAAAAACTCACCCACCATTTTATATAAACCACAAGCCCCCAGATCACCCCCCATGCAGGAGGGAGAGCGGCACTAACCTTGGTCGGGTCTCCTCTTATCCACTTGTTACAATGGAAACGGAACACCATGGGTCTCCTGCTTAAGTTTCCTGGCGCTGGAACAAAACCGCAGCAGGCCGAAGCGGAATGGTTCGGCTCGACTGGAGCAGAACCTGTAGCAGGGGCGCGTGTGCGTCAGAAGCCTAGAGGCTTTCCTCGGTGTAGCATCGCCAGGCGACTGGGAAAAGGTTGTGTCTTTAAACAGCTGTTTTCCAAAATGGAGTTGGTCTGCTTGAGCCAATCGCAGCGAGCCTGAGAGGACTCCCGCTCCTCCCGGAGGCTGGAGCCAGATCCACGCCGAGCTCCGGGGACTGCACGCGCACACGTCTCCGTGTCAGAGGAGGAGGGGGTCTTTGTTAGCTTTGATGTCACCGCGGTTCCGCTCAGACCCGCATCAAACATCTGACGGGCGGTGAGATGAAAGCAGGGAAGCCCCAGATGTTTCCGGTGGTGTTTCTATTTCTGGAAAAACGTTTGAGTTTTTCACCACAGCCGCATCTCCATCAGTTCTGATTACAGCTGGTTTCCCTGCTCTAAACGATATTCTTCTTGTTCCAGAAGGTAAAGGACAACCCACGCGTCCATCAAGTGTGACCTAATCATCTTTGCTCTGGAGTTTTGTCCAACTCATCTTCATATCGCTGCTTCATCATTGCTACGGAATACAATTATTCATTTTATTTTAATTACTATGTGTTTTTTTTATTTCTGGACACACTTTAGTCTTTTATAAAAAAAAATAAAGCTTTTCTGGGTTTGTGTTTTAAAAACTCTTTGTGAGTAACTGTGTCAAATAGTGTGTTTCCTGCATTTTAACTCATGACTCTCTTCCTAGTGGGAATCTGTCCAGTGATCACTTTTCCCATATGGTTCAAACATAACCACTTAAAAAAAACTTACCAAATAAATCACATTTTCACATACCCTGACTTCTTGTGGCAGCTTTTCTCTGCTTTTACAGCAGCACTGTCAGTCCATAAGAGCCTACCTCTGCAAAATGCTGATTTAAAGAGTCACATAGCAACTTTTTCATATTTTCAAATCATTTTCTTGAGCCAGTATGTGCTAAAACGACCCTTTGCAGAGCTATCCAGCACATTTTGATTTTAACCCTGCTTCAACACACCTCATTTCAATTAGTATGTGATTAACAGGCTTCTGCAGAGCCTGATGAGCTGCTGCACAGGTGATTCAACCACTGAATCTAGTGTGTTGGAGCAGAGAAACTACTTGCTTGATACAGACTGTTGAGGCCCAGAATTGAATAGCCCTGCTTTATAGGGTTGATGAAAGGCAGCCCCCGCCCGCCCTATCACCCCTGTAGCCAGAATATTCCACCTCCAAATTCAGAGTGCTGCTCCGAGCTGTTGGACTTCAAATAATTGAGCTGACATGGCTGGCGCTGGAGTCTGTTTCCAGCACATTTCCCGCATGTTTTAGATAATGAACACAGCTGATTTGTTTAAAGAGACAATGTGTGGTTTTTACCATGAATTTTTACAATATCCATTGACATTTTGATGAAAATGAGTTTAAAGATTGTTGAAAAATATTGGCACTTCGCAACATATAACCAACCACGAACATCTGTTCTCAAATACACGGGAGCGGGTTTAAGTCTCCGGGCGACGCCATATTAGATGGCATGTTTCCTTCTACGGGAGCCGGTGAGGAAAAAACAAACGTACTGATTTGTAACAAATGGTTACAAAACTTTCACCATTAATAAACATTGTTTTTTACACATCTGCCTCTTCACTTGCTGTCAGTGATGAAAGAGAATCTGATGTGCTTGTCATTTTGCTGGAGGTTGTGCTCTCAGGGATTTTTGACCCTAATGGCCATTTGTTGGTAGGGTCTTACTTGAACACAAAAACACTGCTTGCTTGCAATGATTTAGGTATGTACTGCCCCCTATCGCCAGGAAAAATAAACAGTCACTTTAATTTAAAGTTAAAGTCCCATTAGTTGTCACACACACACACAGGTGTGTGTGCGAAATTTGTTCTCAGCATTTGACCCATCCCCTGGGGGAGCGGTGAGCTGCAGACACAGCCGCGCTCGGGAACCATTTGGTGGTTTAACCCCCCAATCCAACCCCTTAATGCTGAGTGTCAAACAGGGAGACATTGGGTCCCATTTTTTCAAAGTCTTTGGTATGACCCGACCAGACTTTGAACCCCTGATCTGCCAGTCTCAGGGTGGACACTCTACCAATAGGCCACTGAGAAAGGTCAGTGATGAACCACTCCTGTAGACAATAATGAAGACTGGAAAACATTTCAGCAGTTTGACTGAGGTGTTAAAAAAAATGAACACAAAGCAAAAGGATATGTTTGGCTTTTGGTTTTAAATATCAGACACTAGGGGGTGCTAAAAGCAAGCCAAAACTGCCTAGTCTGTAGTCTCCCTAAAATCTGAACTAATATTCTTCCCTCACGTAATCAGAATAGTTATGTACACACACACACACACACACACACACACACACACACACACACACACACACACACACACACACACACATATATAAAGAATATTTTGGTACACAGAATGTTTCACGTCTGAAAGGCATGCCATGTTTTAGAAGACTTCTCCTGCAACTATCCTAACACGCCATTGATGTTCAGTCATTTTTAAATGACCCATCAAGAATTTTGACCTTTAACCTACTAACCGAGGCCTGCAGAGTTTGAGGAGTTCTCTGGTGTTGTGTATTTTCTCTGAGCACTAGACTGTACCGTATAATGTCACAATCAACTTGCTGGGACATGTTTGCAAAATCTTTAGGGACTCAAGAAGCCAGTTTGAGAAACTCCGACAAGGACAGATGCAAAACAATGCTATGAAAATCCCACCGACTTCCCCTGGGACACCAGCATACCCATCCAATGCCAAACATAAAACAAACATGTCACAAATAGCACGTCCTGTATTAGGGCTTTACTTTACCAGCTACACCAACAATAAATACCCTGCAACATGATACAGCTTATTGTTACAGACATGTCAGAAATAAAAACAAACTATTTCACAAAAATACTCAGATTAGCTTTGGACAGCTGCAAGTAGAAAAATGCAAGAATATTGCACATTTCTGTACCCGCGTTCCATTTGGCAAACCAGAGGTTTAAAGAGTCATGTGATCTGCAACGGTCCTTAATTAAGACTGAATCATGAAACAAAGAGTCAAAGTTTAAAAAATATCATAAGGCAGATTATCAAAACTCCTGAAATAATCTAATGAGCCAGAAAAATAAACAAAGGCGCTGAAATGATGCACAATTCTGAGTTCTTTGTCTTACCCAAAATAGCCACTTATGTCTAATTTCTACAATATTGTCTGACGGACCTGTCCTGATGATCAGGCACAGGAGTATTGCTTTGGTGCACACCATAACATAACTCATACGACACATTAAGGCGACGCTTTTGAAGATTGCACAAACATTTTGGGGCAATTCAATCACACGGCCTGAGTATTCATCATGATGCTTACTGAGTATTCGTCATGATGCTTTAACACTGCCATAGTTAAAATAATATGCGGAATATTCAGAATATTAATTGAATTTGTGATCACCTGGAAATCTTAAAAACAGAAATGAGACTTTTAATAGGTGTAATTAATAGTTTTTCTTTTGCTGCTGAAGCAGCCGTGAATCAGCTGCTTTGTTCTGAGGCAGCATTTAAAGTGTGCTGCCAGTAAAACAATCAGTGGACACGATTTTCCATCCATCAGCAGCCTCTAATGGTAACTTCCAGGTGTTATCACAGGGTCCCCAGACAAGGTTTCTGCGTGCAGATGCCTGTTGGTTTTTCTGACAGGACTGATGAAACCTCACCTCCGCCGAGCACAACAACAAAGATTAGCAGGAGTTTAATAGGAATCATGAGCTAAATCTGCTGTAATGACTCGCTGTTTAAACACCGGGGTTGATTCATGATCTGGCTCGTGTCTATTCAGCAGAGAGTCTGGGGCGGCCTCGCTACACGACCGAATGCTGGGCTGTGTGTGAATTAAACATTCCACATAAAGTAGTGCTACTTAGTAAAATAAATCATGTACAATATTGGCAACTCGGCCCGTGAAAAGTCTCCACACCAGCTGGATGTCCTCTCAGTGAGAAGCTCTGCGCATCAGTAACAGTAGTAGAGCTGGGAGCGAAGCCCCCTGAAGGTGTCCTCGTCCTTCCCACCGGCCCCTTCTTCAAACAGCATGGAGTCTGGGAGCACCACGCCCTCTAGTGGATCAGGCTGGCAGAACTCCACTATGAACTCCTCCTCACAGTCCAGCAGCAGCCTCGTCCACGCCGCCAAGTCCAGCCGGCCGGCGGTGCCGCCATATTCCTCTGGCAGGAACGAAGGCGGGATGCTTCGGTGCAGCGAGCGCAGATCTGAGCCGTGGAGGACATACTGACAGACAGACGTGTCAGGCACAAAGATAGGAGAAAATTTATTTAAAAAAAAACGTTTATCCGGAAATTTTCTAAAGACTTGGTGGAATTGATATGTATAGCAGTACTGAGCTGTGACTGTTGGAGACACAAAAGTTTGAGAAAACACGAGAATTTTCTGTTGGAATCCACAGAATTTTGAAACCACAAATAAACAGTGTGAAATTCCAGAAAATGCTGTGAAATTCTTCCTGCTGTTGGTATTCAGTCCCAAAGTGTCTTAATTACAGACGTGGGTCTCACTCAGAATGTCGGATTCTGGTTTTTGTCTCCAGTCAGTCACAGCCTGGTGTCTTCGTCGCCGTGTCCCCCCACGTTCGTCTCATATTCTGACCAGAGGAAAGTCAGAAAAGTTCCACACATCCATGGCAACTCTGAATTTTTTGAAAGCCAAAATTTGCCTCGCAAATCTTTTGAACATATTCGATATTCCAGCGGCATGACAGTGAGGTCCTGCAGCTCGTGAAATAGAGAAATTATGCAAATGTTTCAAAGAAATCTGGAAACTCTCACAAAAGTGCCTTTTTACACCGAGCTGAGTCGGGTTTGTAGGTTAGAAACATGGTGATGTGGAGTTTTTAGTTGTTTCTGACGCATTTAATCGAAATTCATCGTTTACATGTCTTATAAGTGATTCTTTGAAAACAACAACAGGAAAAGTTGATATAAACGTTCTATCATGCAGAGCTGAGAGGCAGGTGGAGCACCCACTCACCCTCTCTGCCATCTTCTCCTTTAGGAACGGCTTGATTATTGCAAAGATGCCTTTGAAAATCCTGGGTTCATTAACGATGTTAACAGCTTTGATTCTGATCGGAAAACCATCCTGGGAATAAAAACATCGATAATCAGAACACACAGCTGCTGAAACACCTAAAGTGTAAAAAATAGGTGACCCCTAGCTGTATTTACATTTAAATTTGAGCTAGTCTGTAAGTAATGCTTCACATCCACCCTGTTACACCACAACTGAAGATTTCTGTCAGATAATCAAGGTGTCTCACCTGGAGTATGCTCACCACTTTTTTAGCAAGAAAGGGACCTGGATTGGAAGCTTGAGACATTCCCACTCCAGTGTAGTCGGCTAAGATGACAATACCATTCACCTGTGTTTCCTCAGGCTGGATCAGCTTCTCCAGAGTCAGGTAAATGGCCCTCACATTATCAACAAACGGGTAATCGTTTGGTTTCCATTTTCCTGTGAATAATAAAAACTGTTCATTAAAACACATCGAACTTATTTTATTAATCAAAATTAGACGAACTCCCCAAAGGAATAAACAAAAGTCCGACCTGGCCGGAGAAAGAGGACGTATCTGCCATTTGGGTCCGGTCGTGGGAGGACGGTGAGAAAGCCCAGGTCCAGGACATGTTTCACCGTGGACGGCTTCAGGTCCTGGAACACCTCTGGCCAGGCCTTTCGGCCTGCGTGATAATTAAGCAGCAGCTGCAGGGCTCGGTCGTAGTCGAACTTCCTGGCCCGCAGGAAACGCAGAAGGAAGGCATCATCCAGTCGGGTTCTGAGGTTGGGATGTTCCTTTGAAGTGGAGAAAATAATAAAATATTGATGCACCGATATGAAATTTTTGGGCCGATACCCAATATTAAGATCACTCTTATGGTCGATAACCGATATTTGCCGATACCGATATACTGACATTAATGCTTCTAAAAGCAGCAGATTTTGTATAGAATGAAAGTTATTAAAGCTGAATTTACGTTATCATGTACACACACACCACACACACATTTACAATCACTGTCACATGACTAAACAAATACACATCAACCCCCACCCTCTGAAACTGATGAAAAAATGGAAACAAGATGGAAAAAATAATGCTTTTTAATTTCGGCCCAGTTTTATTTATCGGACCGATACTGATATGTTAAAAAATGACTAACATCTGCCGATATACTGTGCATCCCTATAATAAAAACGGGAAATCTTGGAAGCTGCTGAAAGCTGAAAACTAAAACAACTCTGGTTTAATTGGATGTTTTTCTTTTTTTTTACTTTTCAAATAAATGTGATTAACAAAATATCAGTTGCCATGTTGTTCCACAGGCTGACAGACCTTGTGCTGATGTTCAAACATCAAACATCAATGTTATACCAGAATAAATCACTGTTCGCCAATTGCTGTTCAGCTGCTTTTTCCACACTAATGCCACACACAGGATGTCTTGGTCCTGTTTATGAGCACCAGTGATGTCTCTGAAGTACATCTCCACACCTTAAGAATCATGTCTCTCAGTGCTTGGACATCTCGAAGACGCCACTCTGGTTTTTCCTGGAGCTCCTCTCGTGCCTTGGCCTCCAGTTCTGGAGTCAGGGTACATGAATAGATGGGTGGAGGGGGTCCTGGGAACCAGCTGTGTCCTGCAGCTGGTCCATGGTCCACTGGTGGACAAATGAGGCTGACGGACTCGTACTGATCAGCCATGGATAGACTCGATAGACCTGGTCAAAGTGGAACAAGCGAGAAGCAAAAAGACATGGGACTAATGGGGAAAAATATCAGCAGATGCTAAAGTTTCACTTGTTCTGTTGCCTTCATTTATAGCAAAGAATGTAAGGCCAAATCAATCAATAGCCGTTCAAAAAGAATCTGTGTAAAAGGCAACTCAGGAGTAAAGGATTTGTCAGTAAAGCAGCAAATTCTACTAATCATTTTGTTGACTGTATTTTGCATAAATAATCGGATTTTACTAAGTAATTTAAAACTGTAAAATAAATATAAACGTGTAAAATAAAATAAAGCTGTGTTCAATTAACGATTAGCAGCTGCGGGGTTTGCATAATTAAGTAAACATAAGCCCAGAAAATAAAAAATAAATCAGATACTCGATAAGAACATGACCGTTCCATAAGCATCACGGCAGCGTTGAAGTAATGAGCCGCGTCTGCTAAACACGACCTGGCCGAACAGAACCAATGCGACAGAAGGGTACAGGTAGGGTGAATGAATACGACCTGGGAAGTGACTATTAGCCTGAGAAGCAGACTCGGAAAATACTTTTAAAAAACTATTGCACCAAAAATCACAACCTACCTGTCTGAAAAATCCCTTTTTTTCCGGGTAGAGAAATAGAGCATTCCCATTGGTCCATCTGCATCACGTGACGTGCTTCCGAAACAGTGCGTCTGTTGTTATGACGTCTGAGATGTGTTCATGGTCCATCGAAAATACGTAATTTATTGCTTTAGACGAAGAAACTGTTTTGTTAACTTAAATTTAATGTTTTTATACTTTTAATTAAAATTCATTCACAAGATAAAATATCACAAGGACAAATTTAATTTATTTTTTGGCATTCATCCACATTTGGCTGAACCTCAAGCAGGATAGGTGTGTCCAGGGAGTGGCCTGGGGTAGCACAGTCACTGCATGCCACACTTGACATCTGACTGATTCCCTCTCACTTCCTTTTAAACTGACTTTACATTGTCCACAAAAGGCTTGGGGGTTACAAAACTTAATACAGTAGATGGCAGCATGTACCTTTAACAGTGTTTACAGCCCCAGGCTCATAGAAAATGCATGTATTATTTTTATTCTTCTTTATTATTTTTTCACATTGACATAAATGGTATTTAGAATCCCAGTTCCGCCCCACTCAAGTTGGTGGCGGTAATGCACCAAGAAATAGCTTGCTAACCACCACAAAACAGTTCAAAGAGGAAGGCTCAGTGCCAATACTTGCTTTGCATCCTCTGCGCTGTGTCCAAATTCAGGGGTTGCATGTTCATGATTACCCATCCTCATTGGTTTCAGGAGAACGTGTTCTTCCATGACCGGCTAGACCGGATGTTAACTGCTGTGAATAGGGCTTGGGATCACACGTGATTACGCATAGCATTCTGGGATATGCGCAGAAATGTTGGCGGCATGACGGGTATAAACAAACCGTGAAAACAAACAGTAAAAACAATGTACACCATCAGTAACTTACCAGAATAAAAATACTCTGGAAGGTGATGTTTGGTCACCTTATAGCTGCGATCCAAGCGAGCCGACGAGACTTTGTTATTCTAGATACTTGTTCTCTGTGGTAATGCCTCCAACGCACAACACAGCAATGCTTTACCATAGTTATGAAACATAACCGATCAAATTAATAATAGAATAATTTAAGCTGCAAGGACGGGACTGGGCGAGCTGTTTACAGTTAGCCTAGTGAACTAGACCAAATTCTTGCTTTGCAAAGTTTGGTCTAGGCATGCTCCATTGGAACCTCTGCAGCTCCTACCAGGACTCTGGCTAGCCAATCACAACTCTCTAGAGGGGTTTCAAACACATAAAGAGCTGTGATTGGTCCATAATGGTGGGCCAATCATAGTGCTCTATCTGCTTAGTGAACAAATCACAGAGCTTTATCCGCTTTGTGGGCCAATCAGGGCACTCTATATGCCTGGTGGGTGAAGCAAGAGTATGTCACATTCATTGTCCAGCAGCATGCGGAGGTCATTTGAAAGACAACAGTAGAACCCGCCCCACAACCGAGAGCCATCAATGGAGCGTGGCCAGACTAAATAATACATTTATTTAGTCTGGCTTGCCAGGCTAGTTTACAGTAGTAACAAGCAACAAGTAAGGTCTCACATGCCTCCAACAGGGCAAACATGTCGGTGATGACATCACAATCACAATTCGGATAGTCTAGCTTTAAATAATAGTCCCATTGCCCTACTTCGGCAAATGTTGTCCTGTCACCTAGCAACTGCTACTGCACTAAGAAGGAATGGAGCTCGCACATGTTTTAAACTTTTCCTTGTTTTATTACTGTTTGAAGCGCTACAACAGCTGTACCACGATGGTGCGACGGTGGCACAGGAGTCAAGTGCTCGCCCTGTAATCAAAAGGTTGCAGGTTTGAGTCCCACTCAGTCTGTTGCTGTCATTGTATCCTTGGGCAAGACACTTAACCCCCTTTGCCTGCTAGTGGTGGTCAGAGAGACCAGTGGCGCCAGCGATCGGCAGCCTCGCCTCTGTCAGTACTCCCCAGGGCAGCTGTGGCTACGTAGTAGCTCATCCCCGCCAAGGTGTGGATGTGTGTGAATGGGTGAATGACTGATTGTGTTGTAAAGTGCCTTGGGGGGTTCCAGGGCTCTAGAAGGTGCTATATCAAACACAGGCCATTTACCATTTACCACCGGCGACAGCATTTTTTCAATGTCAGGCTGAGACGCAACAATACGCTGGTATAGTATTATTTGCCTTAGTTTTAAGTCTAAAGCTCTTACCAATTTCATGTCAGCTTAAGCTAGCTTCATGACATGAGTAATTTGGGGTACTGAAAAACACGAAAAAGCTGCTTTATTTCATATCCATCTAGGTGATGTCCCACAGTGCATCTCAGGATTTATAGAGTTGAGGAGACTACACCGCACCAGTTCTCAAAATTGGGGAAAAGAAGAATGAATTTCTAGACCGCATTCTGAGCACTCTTTGAATTTGGACAGTATTCGTTGCAGCGCTGTGATGTCACTGGTCTTTAAATCTGACCCCTGAATTTGGACACAGCCATAGTTTTCTGTGAAGTGCACTTGGAGGAAGTGAACAGAAGTATACAAGTGTGCAAATATTGGGACATGGAGCATTGTGTCATCGACCACAATGCAAGCTGGGATGCTGCTTGCTGGTTGTGCTACTTTTAAATTTACTTTTTTAAATTAATTATTAACAACTTTCAAACAACATATTATTTGACAGAATTTACATTCATTGTTGTCCACATTAAATCCAGTTCAGGCCTTAAACATAGCATAAATATTGTTTTTAATTTGGGAGAAATTTAGATTTAACTTTAACAAAACTAGTTACTAAGAAAAATAACCTGTACATATTTTAAATCAAGATGGCAGCAGGAGCCTGTTATTGGCTGTGGGTGTCCAACAGTATCTCGGTAAACTGAATGTGGTCACTTAAAGAGCAAGTCACCCCCAAATCGACTTTTTTTTGCTGATAAACTAAATAAACGAGTGTCTAATCGTGCTGCAGACACGTGTAGTCAATAATTTGGCATTTCAGTGCATCTTAGTTAAAATTTAAATATTCTGCCTAAAACTGGCAGTGTTGTGCCGTTGTCAGGTAAAAACTCTGCACTGTATTTTTATTTAAATCTGCCACTGCTATTGGCTAAGAGGTATGCTATGATGTAAACTGGTACATAATGATGTCACAATGCTGTCGTGAGCCTGTGTGTGTGTGTGTGTGTGTGTGTATTTGTTAGCAGCTCCGCCTTCTCGGTCTGCCAGGCAACAGCGTTTGTTGCATTTTTCAAACAGGAAGTGAGAGTGGAGTTAGACTCTGGTACGGGTTGACTTGCTCTTTAAAAACTGATACACATGTTAAACATAAGTGTAGGGTTTGGTTTTGGAGGTCGTAATCTTTAACACATAACAGAGGTTGCAAATTCAAAAACGTTTTGTGAATCAGGGACTGCCGAATTATACAGCTGTAACTGGAATTTATTAAAAAGTGTTCACGTGTTATCAATACATAACATAAGTGTATGTGTCATCCTGCACAGGTGAAACTCAAAAATGTAGAAAATGGTGAAAAACTAGTATATGAGATATACTAATTTCATGCAACGCGAGATATTTTAAGCCTCATTTTTTTGTAATTGTGATATTATGTCTTACAGCTTATGAAAAGCCCAAATTCTGTCAGGAAAATGGCGGATGTGTTTGTAGGACCCATAGGTCATAGACACAAAAGGAGGCTAAACAAACAGGGACCTGACAATACTAAGATACATAGAAAGGGGAAGGGAAAACTAAGGAAATAAAATAGGCTGGGGGATGGAAATGGCAGGACTGGTGATGAGAAATAAATTTAAAACACCTGAATGATTCATGAGGGGACCGGAGACTGGGGAGATGGGGTATGGAAGGGACAAGGAGGACAAGGACACCTAGGAGGGAGAAAAAATGGAATGGACAGGGGAGACAACGGACACAGCACACGAGAAATTCAAAATCTCAGACAATTAGAATATTGTCAATAGGTTCAATATTCTAGACTCAGTGTTACACTCTAATCAGCTTATGAATTTAAAACATCTGCAAAGGGTTCCTGAGCCTTTAGATGGTCTCTCAGTCTAAGGGTGTTTCTCAGCACCTCGCCTGGCTTAATGTCTTGGTCTCACCCCGGTTGCCTAGGAGATACGTCATCAGGAACCACCGAGGCGTCTTCCAATGTTCATGTTCTACCAAGGTGTGTGTTCTCCGTTTGTTAGCCGTTTAGCTAGCTGAGCAAGGATACACGGGAGGTGTCTTGTAGCCTAGCCTTGGTCAAAAATTTCCCAGAATACACCGCGATATTTTCAAAAGGATGGCGGACCAGAAGCCGTCAGCTACTTCGGGGGCAAATTTCAAGTTTAAAAGTAAGTCAACTAATAACATTTTTTTTCTTTTAGATCTAAAGAAGTTGTCTATGGTTGGTTAGTTGCTCAGCAGTTGCAGCTTTGGTGGCTAGCGAGTAGTGACTCGCTTACATATGTAATTTAACAAATATATACACAATTTAAAACGTAAAAGGCTCATTATATATTTATATTGAAACTTATACGTATAAAATATAACGTTATCTCCCGTGTCACGTGACGTTAAGTGACCACTGTGGAAGCCGCGGTCACGTGATGCAAGTCTGTTCCGTTTAACCATTTTCTTTGACCGAGGAAGGACCGTGTCCTCATAAGCAAGGCGCCTGGCCTTGCAAGACATCGCCTCGCGAGGCCAGGCGCCTTGACATTGAGAAACACCCTAAGTTGAGCACTTCCTTCCTGGCCCAAACCTATGAGCGTCCTCCTCCAGCTTCTCCTGGGGTTATGGGAACGCGCAGTGGCCATTATTGGGGACATAAAGCGCATGTTCCACCAAACCCGTCTCCTTTCAGAAGATCATTTTCTACACCGAACCAGGTTGGTTTCCATAGATTTGTCCCTCTTATTAATGAAAATAACATCAGAAAACATCATTGTTTAAATGAAAGCTTTTAGTTGATCTATAATGGGCCCTGTTATGTTTTTAAGAAACTAAAACGGGGTTTGTGAGTGCGATCATGAACGCAGCTTATCATCTACTCATTTTCCCCACTTGGATCATAAAAAGGTGTCTTTGAAGTTGCTGCGCCTGCTCTCTAGAATGATTTTATGAGACTTTATCAACGTATCAGTGACCAAGCAGCGCTGCCATGTCGGACCAGTTCTCTTCTAGCTTTTCGTTAACATTCCTCCACATCCCTCAGTAAACTCTGCTTTTATGACCCCCCCATAAAAAAACACAATCTGGAGAAAACACAATGTAAAAATAGACATAAAAATTTATTAAGCCAGTTTCACATTGTAAGGCAAAACATTCCTGTTTTTTAAGGCAGTACAGGTTACAAGGCACAATTTAATCTGGCAGTTAAACCATGACAAAGTACTAAACAAAAATACAATATATATGTATATATATATATATATTTTTAAATAAAAAAACATCTCACTGGGAAACTTCTGAAGCGTTTTCTGCCTGCGATGTTTTAAAACGTGTTAGTTTGGTTATTTTACTTAGTTTTGAACATCTTACTGGTAAATAATCAGGAGGCAGAAGGTTTGGTCACAGGATAAAATATAAATTTGAGAGCTTCTTTCTCCTGAGCTTATTATTGTTACCATTAAAACACATTTAAACATGCTACATTAAATGTATGAACATGTAGGGCTTGTTGTAACATTTATTTAAGGGTCACATGACCACGCTGCTGCGTCCAGCAGTTACAACCATCTTCCTATGAACAAGCATGTCGCTGAAGGCTAACTCATTTTTGATGAAGCTACTTTCATGTCCTGGTCGAGTTAACAGCCTCGGTGCTGAATGTGTTTTACACTTTCAAATAAAAAGCTGGAGGATCCAAAGTGTTGTTAGATGGCCTCTTGCTTCGTGATGGTGGGCTGAGGGATGGAGGTCGGCTGCTTGGGCACGGTGGCTATCACCCCCTGTGGCATTTTGTAATGTTCCGACCCAGAGGCAGTAGGTGGAGACGGGATGGGAATTTCAGGAGTGGCTGGACAGGAGAAGACAAAAAGCGGGTTAGAGGCAGCGCGACAGAGACGTAAATTCAGAAAACTGAAATGCTTAAAGAGCAAGTCACCCCCTACCATATTCTTACTCCACTCCCACTTCCTGTTTGAAAAATGCAACAAATGCTGTTGCCTAGCAGACCGAGAGGGCAGAGCCGCTAACAAATTCACACTCACACAGGCTCACGAAGAATTGTGACATCATAATGTACCAGTTTACATCATAGCATACCTCTTAGCCAATAGCAGTGGCAGATTTAAATTCAAATACAGTGCAGAGTTTTTACCTGACAACGGCACAACACTGCCAGTTTTAGGCAGAATATTTAAATTTTAACTAAGATGCACTGAAGTGCAAAACTATTGACGACACGTGTCTGCAGCACGATTAGACACTCGTTTGTTTAGTTTATCAGCAAAAAAAAGTTTATTTGTGGGTGACTTGCTCTTTAAAGAGTGTTTATGTGGAATTTCCCAGCACATTATGAATAAACCAGATTAGTTTTGATGGAGAATTTAAGGGATTATTCAGCTGAGCCAGGTGAACCCGACTCGGCAGCAGATGGAGCTGAAGGAGAACTGTTCGCTCGTCTGTCTTTGTTTAAAGGGTGTTGGCTCATCCTAACTCGGATCGATGGTTCTGACGACGTTTTCAAACCTGACTGGACAAAAACTATAAACAGCAAATATCTTACCTCACTGAAAGAAATTCCCCTAAAACCATATATTTTGGTCCTTTCAGAAAACCAGCAGGCTTTTTCTGTTTATTCTGACACTGATTTTAATTTTTCTCTTACTGAGTTGCTGTGATTGGCTCTTTGAACACCCTCAGCTCTGAGAAATAGGGATTAGTTTCAGTTCTGAGATGTTTCAGTGGTTTCAAAGCTACTAATCTCCAGTATTTCACATTAGTTCATTTAAGTTAATTCTTTTTATAACCTTTTTACCACCAAAGGGTGTTGCTTTAAGACCCTTTAGAGTACAGAACTAGCCTGAACTGATTTCAAGCCCTCTCAGTGGCGATGCTCATCAGACAGACTCACAGATTTGACCGTTATGGATTGGCGTTGCCATGTTGCTGGTCACTATAACGTTACTGCTGAGGTGCTCCTGAACCAGGTGTGGATGCAGGGAGTGGGGTGCATGCGGCGCTTCATTAGCTGAACCTGAGAGACAAAACGCAAACTCACAATCAGGGATCGTCTCAGACTTTATGGTCCGGAAATAACTTTACAGTGTGAAGAGGGACCAGTGGTTCCGACCTCCGAGGAGCATCTCTTGCAGCAGGTTGTCGATCTTCGCCATGCCGAAGAGTTTGACAAACTGGATCTGCTCGATCATTTGCCAGGTGATGCTCTGTAGAGTTGGCAGCAGGAGGAGGAGCTCTCCGAAGCGGCCCCGGGAATCGTACTGCCTGTCGTTGATGTAGTCCTCCAGGCTGACCTGGACCTGATATCGCATTCTCTTGATCTTTCCTGGGTCGCTCAGACCTTTAGCATCTGTGGGAAAACAGCAACAGGGATGTTTATGCAGGAAAGTGTGTTAGCAAGTAGCAAACTGAACTCCATTCATGCAGGTTTCTGAGGTAAACATGTATGCATGAAAAGGCGCTTGGAGACCTGGGTCAAAGAAAACAATGGCCTTCAGGCAGGCGTATTCATTATCATCTATCTGCAGCTCCTGGAAAGGAAGAACCAGCTCGTCCAGGATTCTCACGGCCACCCGGCCCACCTCCAACTCCGGACAGTTTCTAGGAATGATATAGTCATTTCCTGCAGAAGAAACACGTGAATTAAAGGCAAAATCTCTCATAAGGAACCAAATCTATCTGTTCTGTAAAACACTCTGTTGTGTGCTAGTTTTACCTAACAACAGGATGTCTTTGTAGAGCATGGACCTCTTGGCTGCACCGAGCAGAAGATGTTCTCCTGCATGAGCTCGAAGCAAAGCTACCTGGAACACAAGTAAAAGAACAAGACTGACATTTTATGGAAGTTTTTTATTTTTTTCAAAGATGGCGAGCAGAAGAAGCTCTGGCAGGAGACCCAGGTTCTCACACTGCATCAGCAAATCAGTTACCAAGGCCCAGTGACCACAGTGTTAATGATTCTGCACTTTTCATGGAGCAACTCAATCTTTGAAAACCAGCTCATCATATTCTAACTCAGGATTAAATACATTAACCATTCTGGTTGAAGGTTCGAGTGTGAAGATCTACATCGCCTTCAGAGATCCGTTCAGGCTCAACCCTCTGTTTTAAGTCAGCTGAACTTTTATTTTATGGAGGAAAAGCAAATGGTGGTGGTGGGGGGGTGTCTATAGCCGGACTAGTTGATGAGTGACCAGAGTGGTAACAGCTCTGTGTACACTGTGTCTGGGTCTCACCTGGTCATCCAGGGGCAGGTCGCAGAAGGCCGGGATGTACTTGGCCCACTCTACCAGGACCAGCAGCTGCTGCTTCATAGACTCACAGACGTCTGTGATGGCGGCGATCTTTTTGGTCCTTATGTCTCCGTTCAGGATGGGAGCGGGGGAGGTGATCTGCACGAGGAAACACGTGTAAGTGACAGCACGTTTCAGCCGTCCGGTGTCACGTCTGTCCTGGGCTTCACCTGTCTCGACAGGACATCGGCCTGAATGAGCGCGTTGATGGACGGTAAACTGCTGTCTTCGTAGCTGGACCTCCTGGTGCTGATTCTGTCTCGCTCATTTTGTACAGCTGAAAACACAAAGACACGGGAAAATGATAAACGGTTTGTGTTTCTATAGCGCCTTCTAGAATCCAACCTCCAAGATGCTTTACAACACACCAGTCATTCACCGTTTCACACACACACACACATTCACACGATGGTGGTGAGGAGCTACATCACAGACACAGCTACAGAAACGGAGGTGAAGCGTCTCGCCCAAGGACACAACCGCCGAGTCAGACGGAGCGGGGCTTGAGCCTGCAGCTCTTCGGTTACTGGGCGGGCACTTAACTCCTCTGCCACCGTCGCCCCTTTTACACATTTACCGCCTCCATCATCAGCTTAGCTGACAGAGTTTATGCCTAACAAAACCAAAAGTTGTTCCAGGTGGGTTTTTTTTCCCCACACCCAAAGTGAGATCCCGAGACAAAAAAAGATTAAGTCTTCTCAGGTCGTCGTGTTTATCAGTATACGACCATTATTGCTCTGAAATGTTTGCTCAGCATAAGCTGGCCAGAGACTTGAGCGCTCTGCCGAGTGAACATTAACAAAGTGGTGCTCTCCTCTGGATTGCGACACCAGCAGACCAGTTGGATCAATTGGATGGAGACAGCTCCATCTGTGGAGTGATTTCCTTAACACGCAGAGAATTGTTTTACGTGGTTTGTTTGTTTTTGGTTTATTTCAAACGGATGAATGTTTCATACCTTCTTTCTTCATGCCGGCTCTGAAGCATTTCTTCAGTCTACAGTATCTGCATTGATTCCTCTTGTCTTTGTCCACAATACACTGTCTGCTGAACCTGAGAATGGATGGAAAACGTGTTAGGATGTCTCTAAAAGGAGTTCTGTTAATGCACATTTGTTCTGATATTTGGCGTTACTATATTTGCTATAATTTTAAAGCAAATTGCACAATAATTAATTTAAGGAAGAAGGTAACTCGAGTGGATTTTTATTCACATTTTCCAGCACGACACGTGTCCTCACCTGCACGAGTACATGTGGTTCTTGCGAACACTTCGCCTGAAGAAGCCCTTGCAGCCGTCGCAGCTGGAGGCCCCGTAGTGTTTGCCTGTAGCCCTGTCTCCACATATGGCACACAAGCTGCCCGCTGCCAGGTGGCCGGTGGCGTTCATGTTGGTGCTTTCAGCCGGCGAGTTGTCTAACACACAGCAGAGAAGCACAGAAATCCAATCAGATGGTTGGATTGTTCCATTTGAAGCTTGAGTTTGAGTTTGACTCTGGAAGGTGTGAACGAGCAGAAAAACGCAAACGAGCTTCACCGCAAAGGATCAAAGCGATCGTCATGAGTGCCTCAGATAGTTAGAGTCAATAGATGGTTGAGGTTTGATTACCTCTCAATAGGTAATCAGTGGAAACAGTCATGAGCTCAATCAATCAGAGCATGTGTCATGACACACTGTAGAAATGTGTAGGATAGATTGGACTGACCCAAGGAGAGGATCTGTGTCTGTTAGAAATGTCATGCCTTTCATAGCTCTTCCCTCTCTTTCCCATCGGGAATTTTAGAATCGGGACCCAGCCGTGCGTCATGGGAGACTGCCTGTATAAATATGCCTGTGTCACAGTAAGAACGCAGCAAAACGCTGCATCCTTTCTCTTCAGTTCAAGCTCTGTGGGAACAGACGGTTTGTAACGAGAGAAGGGAGATCATAATACACCGGCTTTAAAGTCAGTCCGCTGACACCACATCAGTCTGCAAGCTGAAGCAGGTCAGAACCGCTTGGAGCAGCTGACCCAGGAGCGATGCAGCAATCTCATAAACTTGAATCCCTCAGTGAGCTGATAAAAGAGGACCACTGCGGAGGGTCAGCCCTGAGAGTGAGGCCCAGATGGACAGTTGACCCCTTTTATCAATTTGTGCCAGAGCTCCCCCCGACCTCTCCTCAACAGTCTTAAATCAGTAAAAGTTTCAAAGTTCATTGTCAGAGTTGCATATCTGGGACTCACCTGCGCCCAGTGGGAGCACTTGCATGTTTTCGAACTCCAGCGTGGTGTAGGCTGGGTCCAGAGCCTCGCTGTAGTCTGCCATGTCCATGTCTATCACTGGTTTGGGCAAACAAATTCTCAACTACCTGACAGAGGGGCAGATAGACTTGTCCAAGAAGCTGATGCCCCCCTCCTCCTCCTTCTTTCTTTCTTTTCTCACACCCCCACACACCTCTGTTACCCCCCTCTTCCTAACTCTTCCCGGGCCTGGCTCCACCTCGTAGCAGGACAGGTCTCAGGCCCGACTGAGTGTGATGAGAAGACAGCAGCGGAGTCAGTGACTGACATCAGCTCTCCTCCGGCCCTCGCGCAGCTAACCATCCGAGAGGTGGAGTGTCTCGTCCCTGGTTGATGGTTAACTAACTGATTTAGTGGTGAATCACTGAGAGTTTCTTTTTTTTAGGAGACGGTGGGACTTCAGCCACCTCTGCACACTCCTCTGTCAAATAGAGGATAAACATTTCCTCCATGGGCATTAAGTTGGGTCAGTCTCAGCCGCAGCTCTTTGAAACTTTAACTTCATTTCTAGGCTGAGACCAGGAGTAGAGGGAGGTCGCCGAAGTAAACAGGATGGGACAGATTAACCTGTTTCAGATTTTATTCTGCTTTAAAATGAAAAATCACAGTAAATTATTTTTTTATTTAAGAAAAATGACATTTTGTGGTCCAACGGGGACTTCTAACTTACCACCAACACGTGTGTTAAATGCAGCCATAATGCTTTTGTCTGTCTGCTTCTCACCTAAACTGCTGAACAGATTCAAACGAAGCTCTCAGAATATAACTACAGGATGAAAATAAACAACTGATTAATCTCTGGAGTCTTCCAAGATGGCTGCCACTCATGGATGTAATTTTCACTTTAGAAATGGGGGGGGGGGGGACATGGGGGGGGGGTGTATCTTTACAATATACTCTCATGGGAAACCGGCTTCAACACCAACGGTTGTTTTCTGCTTGGTCCTAGAGCTCAACCAGTGTCAATTTAATATAGCGTAATATTGTTTTTGGACGGTAAAAAGTGCAGGGGTCAAAACTTGACTTTGGAAAAAGTGGGGGGGATATGTCCCCCCTGTCCCCCCCCAAAATTACGTCCATGCTGCCACTGCAAATCAGCATAAAAAATCTCAGTGGGTTTAACAATCTGAGAGCACATGGATTCAAATGTTTCCGATCTGGAATCAGCGGAATTGAGCCGCATTAGCCGGGGAACTGACTCTTGCTAAAGCAAGGTGATGTCATAACATACAGACTGACCCACAAGCAGCTGACCTTCTGAGGTTTTACCATTCAGGACAAATCTAAGGAGTAGCCTAACAGCTTCAATAATGTGCTTATCTCAAATCCAAAGCTGATAATTACAAGGTGAATATTCACCTGTGCTCAGGTCATCAAACACTGGTGGTGCGCTCACACAGTCTCTTAATGCTGTTGCAATGTATCCTCAAAAGTCTTAATGAAAGGCTGAATTATAAAACCAGTAGAAGTATGAGTGGACATGGGAGATATCTGACATAGTGAGAAATAAAGCAGATAATATGGATTACTTTAACTTTAGTATTGGTTTAAGTCAATGATTAATATTACCAAAAATGACGTAGTTAGTTAAAAATGTGGCTATTTGTGTTGTGAAGTCTACCTGAGCCATATAGCTCCAAATGGGGCGGGGCTTTCTCACCTGTTCTCATCATTTTGTGTTTTTAAGTATTGTATAAATCACTGCTGCCAAAGGTCACAGCACACTAACCTTGATCAAACCGCACAGTTTGATGGCTAGTTTTTCACTCCTTTTAAAAGCTGACAATCGTGAAAACAGACGATTACGACACGATTGTGAGCAGGATGGTAGAGTGAGTTTCACTGCTCACTAACACCACTCATTTAAAGCCAAATAAGATAACTTATGTGTCAGGGAGGAAATGAATGAAAGTGTTTAAACATCATTATTTCCTATTTCATGTCCATGTCTGATGTAATATTGAATACTGGTGTTTCTCAACGCTTGGGCAGTTTCCACGTGTGACTTTTGCAACTCATCCTGAATCTGAATCTGAGTCCTCCTCTGACAAGCGACAGCAAACAGTAGTCTTGTATTTGAAGAGAAAGTGCCAGAGCACAGCCACAGGTCAACGATCCCAAGTTCAGGCAGACCTCAGAGGCAGTAAACCTCATGTAGGGGAGCTTGTTAACCAAGCAGTCAAATTATACGAAGCCATCGTAAAGTTATTTCTTCTTCCAGTAGGCAAACACCACAACACGCCTGCAGACTTCCGCTGAAGATCTGAGGATGATGCGTCCCACTGATTAAAGACTGACAGATTAAAGAAATTCAATCAAAAAGGAAAATGGGTGAAAACTACTGAAGATTTCCTTTTCTCCTGGACCTTACAGTCCTGATGTGATTAACTCAGTGGAAACACCCCAGATAAAGGCAGCCTTTATACTGACCCACTGGTGATCAGAGTGGATCAATCTCAGCTCCATCTCAACATGTTGTTTTGTTTAAGTGTACAGAGGTCATCAGTTACAACATCACTCCACGTTCGATCCGTGCTGCTCTTTTTTTCCAGTGGTCATATTTGCTTAAGAAGTGTGCTGATTATTTCAAAGCACTGAGTGCGTGAGCAGGGGGTGAGGGGTGGGGGAGGTGGGGCTGTAATTGAGTCACTCACAGCAAATCTTATCTTCCATGTCATTAAAGGTCTTTTATCACAGCTCACATCTTAAATTTCAGCAAAGTCCTCAAGGAACAGTCGTATAGTGGATTATAAAGTATAATCTGTAGAGTTATGGCTTTCTTAATCACAAACTGACAAATTCTTCTCGTGAATTCATTAGGGCAGCTCCCAAATGTCCTATCTGATTGCGGAGGTGGAGAGCTTGTGTGAACACGCATCAGTACACGACCTAGATTCCTCACATGAGGATTACCCTTCTTTTGATCATGATTCAAAACTGCAGGAACCAGGCTGGACCCTTCTGCGTCAGAACCACCTAAATTCATGTCATAGCAACAAGGTGTTGAATGTTCCTCCGAACACGACAGCATCACACAGCTTGAGTTGAATTGAAATTTTTTAAATTTAGTCAAAACATAATAATAATATAATCAATAAAATATTACATTACATTTAAAGTGACTGAAAAGGCTCGGGCCAAAGCAAAATGCTTATATTCACGCCTGTCCTTTTTAACCACTTAAACAAATTAATCTAATCCTTCAACACATAAATCTGTACAATTTTAGCAAAATACAAAAGAAGAAGAAGAGAAATATACACCATTTAGTCAATTAAGTTCACAATACTCTTACATTTACAACACAACTTATAAACTCTTGTAACCGTCAAAAATTATCTTCAAAACCATCCTTTCAAACAACTAAAATGTACCACAAGTTCTTACATTTACACTGGCATTATTCCATAGTTTAACCCCCACCACAGATATGCATTTCCTTTTAATTTCCTTTTTTGCCAAAGGAACATTAAATTCATTAATATCTCTAAAATCATACTTAGTTTCTACACAAGAAAAAAAACTTTTGTATACTTTGCTGAAGTAACTTTAATTTAGCTTCACACATTATTTGCATTATTTTATAGTAAACTAAATCATTACATTTTGTAACATGGGATTTTAAAAACAATGGATGTGTATGTGCCAAATAATCTGCCTTATTAATAATACGTATTAGAGAACTATTGCACTAACTAACGTTTGATTAGTCAGTCCCCAGACTTCCTCGCAGTGTGAAATGTACGGTAGTATCAGTGAACATTAAGTAACGCTGCATAATTCAACATATGTCTTGATTTGTACAGTATCGCTGTAATCTTAGAAAGTTTTCCTTTAACGTAATAAACATGCTGTCCCCATTTCATTTTATGATCAATAACCACCCCCCAAAAATGTAATTTCTGTCACTCTTTCAATTTCATCATAACATATTTTTATGTTAATTTCCCTGTCAAGTTTCTTTTGATTACCAAATAGCTTCATCCATGATGAGAACCTCCCATTCCACCACATCCCAAAGGTTCTTGACTGGACTGATCTGGTTGTTGTTGTTCTGGTAACCAGTCAGAGATGATCTGAGCCTTGACATGGTGCATGATCCAGCTGGAAGTATAGCCGCTAGAAGACGGGTCCATGTGGTTGCTAAGAGATGGGCATGATCAGCAGCAATAATAGGCTGTGGTGTTTAAACCAGACTCGGGTGGTGCTAGGAGGGGGTCCAAAGTGGGATAAGACCCCCACACTTAATTATGAGTCAATTTCTCAGAGAAACACTTGGATTAGAGCGTTCGAAGGTGCTAGCTTTTCCAGAATGCTCTCTAAGAAAACAACAAATCAAGCTTAGCCTGGCAAGTATTCTATATAAGTGAATATATAGTCTGGCCACGACCCACAGGGTAAGCTCAGTCATGGGGCGAAATCTGCCGTTGTCTTTCAAACTACATGCTATTGGACACAAACGTGACACACTCCCCACCACAGATGTCAGTCACTGGGCCGGTCTGCAACGCACAGTTGAAGAAGACACAAATACATCGGTTTTCTAAATGAAGGACTTAAATACCTCTCTTGACTCTAATAAAAGCCCAAGTTTAAATAGTCCAAAGTTGATGCCTGAGCCATTTCAAATGAGCCGTCGCCATCTTAGGTTTTTTTAGCTTTGATGCAGCATTATGCCCACCAAACCAACAGAGAGCTGTGATTGGCAAGGCACCAGGCTGTCCGGGCCTGCTGAAGCTCCGATGGAGTGTGGCTAGACCAACATGCAGAGTAAAATTATTTTGCTTCAGCTATGGACTGTCTAGTTTTCTAGGCAAGGCAGCTTTATTTATAGAGTACATTTCAAACACAGAGGCAATTCAATGTGCTTTACAATTGTCAGGACATGATATAAACCACTGGGTAATTTCTAGGCTATTTCTGATTTAGCTCATCAATCTGAGCAGAACCAATCTCTGATTCTGACAGCCAAGGTTGTTCTGATGACTTTAAGGAACACTGTGATAATAAATCTTTGTTAGAAAAGATATCCCATAGCTACATTGCATAATAATAACAATAATAATAATAATAATAATAATAATAAGAGAGAAAGAAAGAAAACTTTCATATAGCGCCTCTCAATATAAAAATCCAGAGGTGTTTCTCAAGAAAATAAATTTTTTTAAAAGAACCAAACTATCATAAAAATGAGAAAAAATAAAAGAATTGTGATTACAATAATGTACGGAAAGGGAAAGAGAAAACAAATGAGAAAGAGCTATTCAGTGGATCCCGGGAAAAGCAGCTGGTAGAAAGAGCAGAATAAGGAGAGGGTGGTGAAGGTCACACCAAAACCAGCCTGAACAGGTGAGTTTTCAGCTGCTTTTTAAAGGAGACCACTGAGTCTACTGAATGCCAGGCTCAGGGGGAGAGATTTCCAGAGTCTGGGGGCCACAGCAGCAAAGGATCTGTCACCTTTGGTGCGCTACAAAACCAGTAGGCTTTGATCACTGGACCTCAGGGACCTGCTGGGGGATTCCATCATGGGGTTCCCTTTGCTCTGGGACACCAGGTTGGAGAAAAAGGCAACCCTTGCATCTCTGACTGCAGAGGTAAAGGATGACAGAAGACCCTTTAGATGCAGCAGATGGACGTGGAGATGGGTTTTCTTCCACACGCATTCAATTTTCTGCATTGGTGCTTCAGTCTGCAAATGTTGTCGTTAAACCAGGAAGTAGGGTTCACTGCAGGAACTGATCTGGTTCTGACAGGACAGATGTTGTCCAGAATGGAGAGGCAGTGCTCGTTAAACTGACAGGTTAAGGAATCTGGGTCATTATCAGAAGAACAGGGTGGATCAAAAGCAGCAGAAAAGTTGCTAGCTGTGCTCTCATTAAGAAAACGAGAACTAACCAAACGGCGAGCAGGAGGTGGGGGACGCAGAAACTGACAAGTTAAAGAAAATGCAATGGTGATCTGAAATATAAACATCCTCAGGACAAACACTGTCAGCATTTAGACCCAGGGTAAAAACAAGGTCCAGAGTGTGCCCCCCGGTGTGTCGGGGGCCAGAAACATGCTGGGTAAAGCTGAAGGAGTCCATGAGGCTGGAGAAGGTCATGACAAAGTGGTCTGAGGCCTCATCAGCATGGATGTTGGACCAGGTGGACCATAATAATAGTAATTATTATTATTTCTCACTGGAAGACATGCTAGTGGAATTGAGGAGGTCTTCAAAGTACTCTGCTTGCTGATCTACAACGTCCCGAGTTGAAGTCAGCAGCACACCATCCCCCCTATAAACAGTGTTGGTAGCGTGCTGCTTTCCCCTCCTGAGGTGCATGGTGGACCAGAATGTCTGAAGTTCTGCCGGAGGTAGGAATTGAAACTACTTCTGACAGGAGAATCTGACCGACGTTCCCAGTAGACCCTCACAATATGTTTGGACCTGTCAGGTCTGACCGGCATCCTCCCCCACCATCGAAGCCAAGTCACCACCTGGTAATGGTAAATGTGGCCAAGACATGCGGCCACAGGTCAGATGAGACGACAACAAAGTTGATCATTGAGCTGTGGCCTAAGATATTCTGTTGCCAAGAGCACATATGGACACCTTAATGCCTGAACATGGACAATCCGTGATGAGCACAGAAGTCCCATAACCAGGGGTGGACTGGGACCAAAATTCGGCCCTGGCATTTTTACGAATCGTCGACCCTCAGTTGGCCCTCAGTCGGCCCTCTCCATTGGGAGAGCGGTGGGGGTGAGGGGTGTTGCCACCAGCGGACTAGTCTCCAGGCCGAATGTGAGATCTAATATGGACTGGGACTGTTAAATTACAAGCAGGGCCAGACCACTGTGACTGGGAGCCCTGGCCTTCCAGATCAGCTCATTCTCCACAGGCAGAGATCAGCAGGACATTAGCTACATGCTAACGCAGTAAAACAACTCCTATGTCATCGCTCTACTGCATTTTTCTTGCTAAAAACGCCACGAAAAACTCTTTTAGCTTCAGGTTACCATTTGGCTAATGCTCTGCAGATCACCAACTGTGGAGAGGTGTCGGCCCAAGCTGGGCAAGCAGCCCACTTGGCTAAGCCCACCGCCCACCGGGACGGTGCCAGAATGCCAGATAGGACAGTCCACCCCTGCCCATAACCAACAACAAAACACTGCTCTGATTCAGGTCTCACTATCATTGCCCACGTGAGTGTTAACATCCCCCAGCAGAACGAGGGGGTCCGCAGGAGTGTTCTCCAGCACCCCCTCCGAGGACCCCACAAAAGGGTCGGCAGTTTGGTGCATAAGCATAAACGACTATCAGGACCCGTCCCCCCACATGTAGGCAGAGGGAGGCTATCCTCTCATTCACCGGGGTAAACCCCAATGTACAGGCAACAAGATGGGGGGCAACAAGTATGCCCACCCCTGCTCTGTGCCTCTCAGTGGGAGCAACTCCAGAGTGGTAGAGTGTCCAGCCCCTCTGAAGGAAACTGGTTCCAGAGCCAGAGCCACGCGTCCAGGTGAGTCCGACTATATCTAGCTAGAACCTCTCAACCTCACACACCAACTCAGGCTCCTTCCCCACCAGAGAGGTGACATTCCACGTCCACAGCTTCTGTAGCTGAAGATCCCACCGCCAAGGTCCCCTCCTTCGGCTACCACCCCTCACACTTTGCACCCGGCCCCTTTGGCCCCTCCCACAAATGGTAAGCCTCCAGCCTCTTCGGATTGCGCCCGGCCGGGCTCCATGGGTGAAACCCAACCCACCAGATGCTCGCTAACATGCCCCGCTTCCAGGCCAGGCTCCAGAGGGGGTGGCCCACGTTCGGGCGAGGGAACACTCTTTTGATGCGTCTTCATAAGAACAACAGTTATTTTTCTATTTGTGTCTGCAGAATCACTGTAGGTGTTTAAAGAATTTACCAAGTTATATCTGAGGAGACTTAATCCCCTGTTAAAGTTAACATTTTGATTACTTATTTTTATAGCATATTGGTGTGAATAAACACAGACAGCTGTTGTTTAAGCGAACTGTGTTCGTGTTCTCTTTTATGCATTGATTTATAGGCAGTTTCATTTTGTTTGGTGCGTTGAGGAGCTTGTTTCCGCTTTTCTTCTCCATCTTTTTCTGTTTAAATACACAACGTCTCAAGAGAGTTGTGTTTTAAGACAGAATCCTGCAGCATTTAAAAGAAGAGCAATGATCCTTAGCTGAAGAGTTGTTACAGCTGACATTAAGCTGTTAAGGAGGCTGCCATGTTGAAATATGATGGGCCAGACATAGCTGTCGTATAATCAGTCACCCAAACTCCTGCCCCGGGGCTAAAAGTCAAAGGATCGCCGAGACCTGATGTAACACTTGTGGGATTCTCCCCTTTGAAACTTCAAACTCCAGTTTGTGAGCAAAGTCCTGTCTATCTTCTGAATAGGAATCTCCGACCACTGACCAAACTCCATTTGTAACCACTGCCTATTTGTACCTTCTCCTCAATGACTACATTTCATTTCCCCATGTCTGATCTGAAAGGCAGGCAGCAGCTGGAGGGGACGAGACGACCACGAGGGCCTGGAGGAGCTGACAGGAGAAGGAATATTCACAGCCTGAGGATGTATTTTGTTTCTTTCCCAGAAGAACAGCACCGCAGTGGAAATGTGTGCCTGTGAGGCCGATCCAGCAGCGTGCTGATGTTGATAAGAGTAAAATAGAAGGACACAATGTGCTGCCTGCAGCAGATTTAAGGCCAGCAGAGGAAGGCTGCTGCTGCAGATGGAGGAGATAGGTGAGTAGAGTGCCATGGCAAAGACCTTGTCAACAGATAGCTATCTGTAAATACCACGGCTTATGCAAGCCCCTGTGGCTCGGTGCTGGAATATTATTTCATCTGTGGCAGTGAAAGATTCTTAGTCACTTTCATTTACAATAAGAATTCATTAAAAATGTCTTTCTTAAAATAGACAAAACGTTAAAGGATCATTTTGTCGACGCAGTGAAGAATACTCTTGCCGTTATTATTACATGGCTTAAATACTCTTTAAAAAGCAACACTCCACTACTAAATAAAATAAGTTACATAAATTGTTGATGGATTTCAGTTCAATGGCAAATGCAGGGTTTCAGTTCTTTAGATCAGAATCATTTCTTTATTGTCACTCTGGGTGATTTCTTACATGATTTAAGATTTAATCCAAAATAAACTATTTATTTGTGAAACAGAGGAAAGAATCTCCTTTTTTTTATTTATGATCATGGTTTTGTTCCTGTGTGATAATAATAATAAACTGCTCATGCCTCTCATAAAATCCCAGTAGATTAGGGAATTAGCACGTAGGAATTTAAAAAGAGCTCATTACATCTTTTTGTGTAAAGATTCATTATTACAGGGCCTTGCTATTTAGATCCTGACTCATGCAGCAGACTAAACCTTGATTTTTGCAGTTTCCTGAATTTTTCTCCTACATTTTCAGGGCTGAGGTAGAATTCTGTTCACTTTAACTGCTTGAGCTGTGATGTCTGGTCTAAATTCATAACCAGTCAAACTGAAAAAGCAGAAACTCGAGGAGCCGCTGTGCACCAAATAAGTAAACAATTGCATCAATAAACACGAAGAGCCATGCTTGACGTAAATCAATCACAGCGTCTGATAAAACTCGGTAATTATTAACTCTGTTTTGCTGAGAATTCATTTTGACTGCTGTCCCAATCACCTCTGTCAGCAGCTCTGTTCTGAGCGCTCTTATCTCTAGTGGTTCTTCAGTCTCCAGCCAATCAATGCATGTTTAACCTCCACAGCCTGAATAACGAGGCGTTCAGGAACATCCTGTCAGAGCGCAAACGTCACACAGAAAACAGCAAAAACACTTTTTGTGGAAATCTAGTCAAAAATTGTACAATCAGCAGATCATTCTACCCTCCGTCGTCATCTAGCTGAAGGGAGACTATAGATATGTCAAAGTTAGGAACCCTTATAAAACAGCCTCAGTTTGGAGAAATACAGATTAGTTCACAGGGACTGAATGAGCTTTATCAGTTTTACATCACACGGTTGATCTGACAGAAATATTACAAAATGTTGAAGACAGATGGGTTCTGCAGCATCGCTGGCTTCATCCAGCTACAGAAGTGGTTCTCAAACTGTTATGGTTCTGACCCACTAAATATTAATACCACGGGCCAGTGAGCTCGCTGTCACAGGGGTAAGGGGGTATAGCGGAGGATCTGTTTTTTTCCGGGTAAATCATCTGAATCAGTGGTCCACGTACAGAAAGAAAGAAAGAAAGAAAGAAAGAAAGAAAGAAAGAAAGAAAGAAAGAAAGAAAGAAAATGATATTTTATATAGCGTCGTCTTTCAAGATAAAAATCACGAGGCGTTTCAAAATATTAAAAACATTTGGACAAAATTATTTTTAAAAATTAGGTTAAAATGACAAAAAAATTGTGGTTAAAAATGTAATGAAAGGGAGAGAGACAATGAAAAGGAAAGAGGGAAATCAGATGATCCCGGGAAAGGCGGAATAAGTAGAAAGATGCAAATAAGGAGAGGGTGGTGACGAAGGTCATGCCAAAGCCAGCTTGAACAGGTCCACTGATCTCAGGCTCAGGGGGAGAGAGTTCCAGAGTCTGGGGGCCACAGCAGCAGATGATCTGTCATCTTTGGTCTTTAGCCTGGTGCTGCACAACCAGTAGGCTTTGATCACCAGACCTCAGGGACCTGCTGGGGGTGTAGGGACTAAGAAGATTGCCAATTTAAGATGGTGCTTGTCCATGTAAGGCCCTATAGACCAGAACCAGGATCTTGAAATGAACCCTGAAGCTGACTGGCAGCCAGTGAAGCTGGAGGAGAAGCGGGGTGATGTGGGTGTGTTTGGAGGACTTGGTCAGAAGCCGAGCACAGGCGTTCTGAACCACCTGTAGACGGTTCAGGGAGGTTCTGCTCAGACACGTGAAAAGAGAGTTGCAGTAGTCTAAGCGTGAGGAGATGAAGGTGTGGAGAACTGTCTCAAGTTCAGAGCGGGACAGAATGGGACTCAGCTTAGCAACGTTCCTGAGATGGAAGAAGGAAGAGCGAACAAGAGAACTGACATGAGAATCCAGGGTGAGAGCTGGGTCAAAGGTCACACCGAGATTCCTAACAGAGGGTTTGGTGTCAGAAGTAAGCTGACCAAGAGTCTCTGACTTTGGGAACCAGCTTGTCTGGAGCACAGATGAGGATCTCAGTCTTATCTTCATTCAACTGTAGAAAGCTCCCAGCCATCCAGGTTTTGATAGTCTAAGCAGGTGTGTAACATCTTAGATATTGCATGTACAGTTGGATGTCATCTGCATAAAGATGGTAGTAGATTCCTTTAGTAGAGCTCAGGATGTGCTGAAGTGGAAGCAGATAGAGAATGAAAGCAGAGGCCCCAGCACATAACCTTGTGGGACTCCATGGGTGAGGGAGGTGGTGGAGGACCGAAATTTGGAGACGGACACAGAGAAGGAATGCTCAGACAGATAAGAGGAAAACCACTCCAGAGCAGTTTCTGATAGGCCTACCCAGTCTGTCAATCATTCTTGTGAACAATTCACACAAGGCCATTGTCTTACTTGCTCGTTGCTGGGTAGTTTTCACTTCATGCACATGAGCAAAGCGAAGGTTAGGCTCCCCACAGACGCCTCTGTCGCCAGTTTTCTCCTCAACAGGTAAGCTAAAGTTTAGCATGCTATTTGGAGAAATTCATTTGAGATAACTGTTAGAAGAAGTGCTGCAAGCCGGCAGCTATTTGTTTCAGTGCACCCAAAGGTCAAGTTTTCACCAAAATGACCAGAAATTAACTTTTTAATTTGCAGACACAAACAACCCATCTGTCTGGCCTCCAAACAAGAAAGCACCGCACGAGACCTCATTACTGAACAAGGAAGCCATATTATCTTTGCTCAAGGTCTCACGCAGACGACGAAACTTTTGCACTCTCTCTGAATAAAGTCCATCTTCTCTGAATCGTAAATGACTTTTTATAACGTGATCATTGCATAAGTGTCCAATAATCACCTCTTGTTAAATCCTAAAGTGTTTGAATAATGTGTGCATTAATCAACGGTGTGTTAAATTGAATATTTTTCTTCCAGTGAACCATTTCAGATCTTAAACTATACCAGATCGAAATTTGTTGATTTAACAAGTTAATCTATCAGTATACTCATACACATTATAATAAAAAGTATTATTAATGTTTTACATTTTTGCTTCACATAACTGATATAACATTTGCACTTCACACTAAGAGTTAACTTCTCTGAGTATCTGAGTGAAGGCGTGATTTCTGAGGTATTTTGGTAATGCCTTTTAAACGTGTCGGATTCTGAATTTACAGAATTTATGGTTAATGGTAAATGGTAAATGGCCTGTATTTGATATAGCGCCTTCTAGAGTCCTGGAACCCCCCCAAGGCACTTTACAACACAATCAGTCATTCACCCATTCACACACACATTCACACACTGGTGATGATGAACTACGATGTAGCCACAGCTGCCCTGAGGCGCACTAACAGAGGCGAGGCTGCCGAGCACTGGCGCCACCGGTCCCTCCGACCACCACCAGCAGGCAAGGTGGGTTAAGTGTCTTGCCCAAGGACACAACGACAGCGACAGTCTGAGCGGGGCTCGAACCTGCAACCTACCGATTACGGGGTGAGCACTTAACTCCTGTGCCACCGTCGCCCCAATTTATAAACAAAGTTGATAAAAACAGGAATTACTTCCTGATCTAGTAAGTTCTCCTGCTGCGTCCTGGTTTGGCCGACCAGCGAGCAAGTATTTGGAACCATCCTATCTTTTGACCTCGGTGTCAAAGCCTCTATGCACCGCTTGCGAGTCATTTCAGACACAACGGCTCTTTTGAGAGCCACCGAACAGCCTCAGACGCAAAATAAGCACTCCAGCTTCCTGCCATCACCTGGAGGCATCTCAGACTAGACGGGTCGTATCGGAGCTATCTACGAGTTCTGTTGCGTGACGTCCACTCTACCAGCTGCGTCCATCTTGACCTCTTGACGCCCTGGATCGCCCGGGGACCGCCACACAAGGGTGCGTAGACTCGGCACAAATTGCGTCGGATGGTTTTATAAACAAGTCTCTGGCTTATCAAACCATACAGCCAAACTGATTTTACCACCCAGACTCCAGAATCTCTCTCAGATACTTAAGAAAGGTTTTGCTAAAACACCCAGCTCACATTCCATCATTCCATTCATCATCTGTGATTTGTACAACCATCATTTCATTCATACTTTGTCATGTACAATCATTTAGCTTAGGAAAATAGAATAAAAATTATTTTTATAAACTACATTCTTGACTCTGTCTGAATTAATATGAAGTGTGTGTGTTCCCTGAATAAGTCAAAGAACCTAAAGGGATATTCATTTAAATATTCAAAGACCAATCAGATTGATATTTCATATTTATAAGGGACATCACAGCTTATTGATCATTTAATAAATAAGTAGCCGATCCTTAACGCTACACTGTAAACAGAGCGTGCACGAGGATAACTGGGGGCTCTCTCCCAGGGCTGTTCTTTCCTGAAATTCAGAAACATTCTCCGCCATATTTTTTACAACAGAAACCGCTAAAACAAGTTATATTTTCTAAGAAAAACAAATTTATAACAGTTATTTCTAAATATATCAATATTCTTCTAAACAAACCAGTATTGCTTTTATCTCTGCAATAAGCAATCATCTTTACATATAGCTTGATTCCCGGTGTTGTTTTTATTTCTTTAGGGCTCTTACTTTGGGTTTCACGACATTTCCACCAGTAGATACAGAAACAGAACAAAGAACATAATGACCCCGCCTGTTCATGACTTCTACGCCCGCCTTCCTTTGGCCTGGGCAGTATAACAGCCCAGACAAGGCTGAGGAGCAGCTTCTTTCCTGAGGTGATGAGGCTTTTTGTTCACCACAGTATGGTTGTTGATCGGGGTTTTATTTGTTTTATATTCCCTGATGTCTCTGACGCGCTGAATGATAATAAATAACTAACTATAGAATTGTATGTAAATAACTGTGTTCATAAAATACTGATAATCTTTTAGAGAACAGCTTTTCAACTTCAGAACTAATCTCTGTTTATCCAAACTGAGATGTTCAAACAAGAAACATTTCTACAGGACGCCACATGAGAAGATGTGTGGTGGTGTTTACAGCCAGCAGTTTTAGTCAGACACTGCCCTCTCCTGGTCAAATGGGTGTCTGCAGCCCTGCTGCAGGAAACGGTGTCCTGGTCAACAGCTGTACTGTGTTGCATTCAAAGGGTAATAAAGTGTTTGAACTGATGTGGAAGCAAGCACACACACACACACACACACAAACACACACACACACACACACACACACACACACACACAAACACACACACACACACACACACACACACACACTTACTTGTATTTATATGTTTGTGTGGAACTCCATAGGCTTCCATTCATTTTAGTGACTAAACTAAACTAAACTGAACTGAACTAAATGTTCATTCACACCATAAATCTATAACCAAGTTTTAGGGTGCAAGTATGGACAGCAAAATGTCCCCACTATGCGGAAATGTGTAGGTTAAAATAAAAAATCTGCCCACTTTAACAAAGACAAGTACACATGTATACACACACACACACACACACACACACACACACAGATTTCTTGTATTTCTCTTCTTTCAGATCAATTTACAGATTTCAAAAGACGAAACATGAACAATGATTATTTATCAGAAAGCTGAGCTCGTTTCCAATGACCGGATTACTGCCAGGCCTTTAGTTACATCTTTGATGCTTTTATTAACAATCACGCTGGACTTATCATTCAGCTCACTGAAACAAAAACAACCTATTAAACTAAACAATTTGACAAACAAAAGCAACAGGAAGGAAATTCAATTTGAAGATGATTAAGAATGAAACTATGATTGATTTTTAAAGGTTGAATATGGAACAATTAAATAAAATGCTTTTTTTTAATATCTCCAAGTGGCATTTAGAGGTGTGCAGAATAAAGGTACAGTATTTCCTTTAAAGAGGGGGGAATTTGCTCCCAGCACACTCTATAAAGCTGGTAATACAACTCTTTTGCTGTTTTTTTAGCCATTTAGAGGAGGATATTCAGCCTCATTACCATAAAGAAGCCTTAATTAAACTTTAATGTGTCATTTTTGTCATTTGGGGATTATTATTATTATTAGGGAGGAGAAGAATGAGGTGCATGGGAGGAAGGAAGTGGATTTATTCAGTTCTTGTGAGGACACAGAAAGTTCCCGGCTATCCACTTTGAACAGAATCATGTGGTCGCAGCTGTGTAACACCTTGGATTCCTTGTAACAGCCAATGCTGTAGTCTTTGGACTTATCTTCTTCTTGTTACATTCTCTTTTGCTGAGCGAAGTCTCTTTAAACTGAGGGTCATCAGTGGCACAAGAACGCTTGAGTGACAACCCCTTTGGATTACCATGACCTTGATGACTGAGAAACTTCAGCAGCACTCTGGTTTCCAACATTTGGACAGAAAAGGAAGATGGGGAGTTGCTGCCCTCCTATGTCTGAAAGCGAGTACTACACTTTTTTGTTTTTGCCATTTTGAAGAGAATATTTTAGCCTCCTTATTTTAATGACGCCTTAAATAAAGGAGTAGAAGGAGAAAAAAGCTGAATTTGTTAAGTTAAAAGAGTTACTCAGTAGAAACACTTCCTCTAGTTCTTCCAAACAATATGTTTTATTGCCTTGAAAGACCAGCCAATGTACGCCCTCCTCAGTAAATAAAAACAGAACAACACTCTGGGGTCCTACAGCCTTCCAACCATAGACATGGGCCCAATCCCAATACCCGCACTGCGCCCTATGGTCTTCTGTGAAGTGCACTTGGAGGAAGTGCGCAGTAAGGCTTCAAGTGCGTAGTACAAAAGTATGCAAATAATTGCCGAATTGGGACAGAGAGCATTGTGTCATCGACCGCAACGCATGCCGGGATTCTGTTCGCTGCGATGCTTTTTTAAAAAACCTTTATTAACAACGTTCAAACAAACAACCAAACAATTATTTGAAAAATTCTACATTCATTGCTGCTTTGTCTAAAAGTTTCATCGCGTCAACTAATCGTCCTAAAATTAACTAATTTCATTAGAACATACATATTTTCAGAAAAGGAACTTGAGCCTTTTCTCCTGCAGCAATGACTTGTGGGTAATACCCTTGCCTGAGGTCCGCATCGCTGCGGACTTGGGTGAAGTGCAGATTAAGGAAGCAATGGGGCGTGGTCAACTTCCGCACTTGAGAATCGGGACACCCTACGCACTCGTACCCCTGGCTGTGAAGGCGCAATTGAAGGGCGCAAGGGTGCAAGTGTGAGTATTGAGATTGGGCCAATGTAACAGTGTCAGTGTCACCGCCGTTTTGGATTGGTTTCTCACTCTCCAAACCTAACTGTAGTCAACGCAGAGAGAGAAACTATGCCCATTCTTTTGTGCAGCCTATGATTGCAACAACTGGCACACTACTGAAAACAGATCACATGGGATTACTATTAACGTTTCAAACCTACGTGTTGGGATTTTATATTTTTATTTAATTATATTTAGATTGTAATTATGTGCCATATTATGTGTCTGACTGTGAAAAAAGCATAAAAAAATGTGTTGGGTAAACACCTTCCTCAGTAGAAATATATGCATTGGGGGCAAATGGGGACCCATCCAAGATGGCTGCTCCACCAGCTCCAATAGGCAGCGCTAGTTCACACTGCATAAGATGTCTTTGACTCCAACACATTGGCCCAATCCCAATACTCGTACTGCGCTCTACAGTCTGCTGTGAACTGCACTTGGAGGAAGTGCGCAGTAAGGTTCAAAAGTACACATGTATGCTGAATTGGAACATTGTGTCATCGACCACAAATGCCGGTTGCTGTTTGTGCTACTTTTTAAAAAACCTTTATTAACAACTTTGAAATAAACAAATATTTGACTATATTTGCATTCATTGCTGTTCACAATTAAATCTTTGATACAGTCAGAGCATGAATACATATCATTAGTCATCCAAACATTACAGTTTTTTAACAAGCTCTCACCAACACATCAGATACTTCTAAACTCGTAACACAGATTCATTCCTACAAAACACAACTGGCCAAATGGAAAATTTTCGTCTCAAAAACACATTTTGATAAACATAAACTAACTCTTCATTTCAAAATAGAACATATCTTTCTCTGCACACACTACCTTTACCCAAACACTGGACATCTGACTCAAAGTGAAATTATTCGGTCAAAAAGTAGAACTTGTTTTCACTTCACAAGATACATTCAGTCAATCAAAGTACACCAGATTTCAAAATACTGGCGATTGTTGACATTACAAAAACCGCATAGAGTTTTATGTTTCGGTTTTAGAGGTAAAACGTGCAATCCACCATTTTTATGTCACACGGGCAAAGTCGGTGTTTATTGTGTTTTTCCTTCCAGTGTGGTGTATTTTTAGTGTGCGTTCTTTTTACTTAGTTTTAGAGCATGGGATGCTTTTATTTAGGAGAACCCAGGAAACTGGGAGGATATGTGATTTTATTTTGACAAGCTTGGACAGATGACATCCGGACCGGGGCAATTATCTGCACCGGTGGCAGATTAGGAGTGTCTTCGGCGGAGACGGCGGCAGAAAGCGGAGAGCCGCCGGGTGAAAGGACACCGATTGTCTGTGACGAGGCTTCATGGAGGTGTGGGCAGGGTATTCCTCCGCCCTGACGTGTGAGTAGCGGCCTGTGACAAGGTGTGACCCGTGGTGTGCGATCGAGCAGTGACTGCCGTTAAAATTCACTGACAGGTGGACCCGCGACGGAGGAGGACGACGGCGTGGCGCGGTGGCGCGGCTGAGCCAGTGACTGATCTGCAGGAGGAAGCAGGCGATTGAGAGAAATGGGGGTGTGGCAGACAAGCATCCTGAAGGAGGAGGAACTGGCCCCGCAGCGTCCAGATAAGGCTGCAGACTCTCACCGGGCCCAGTTCCGGCAACCGTTCTAGTGACTGGCCTAAGGTTTTTTTAGTGATGTTTTAATTAGTACTTTGAATAAACCCTGGTGCTGTGGTTAACGGCTGATTCCTTTGATCTCTGGCGGTTGCTCTCAACTTTACCTGGTGTAACCCTTGGTTGGGATTTGGTATCCTGTAGATATATAGTATAGCCCACCTACCCGGTAGGAAGGTGCCACATTTACACTACATTTCTTGGTTGTGAACTGTATGATGTGCACATTTGAAAGCATTCCAGTAAAAAGCTAATCCTGTTTTTCCTTTACTGTTTATTTCAGGAGGTACAGCAGAAATGATGTTTACAGTATGACAGAACAGAAAAGGGTCTACAGTATTGCTTGTAGTGAACTAAATATCAATGAAACAAACAAGAGCATTCTGAACAAAAAAACAGCACAAAGCCCAGATAAAAGGAGGCAACTACAAAACGCACTAGTAAATGACTGTAGCTAATCTCTGCGATCTTCAGGGTTAGGCCACGTGTTTTCATCAACATTGCGTCTCATATCATCCAAAGCAATGCACCTGGGATAAAACCGCTTGCTATGTCGTATCCAGTGGCGTGTCCAGATCTTTTAAAATGGGGTGGCCCAGATGAGGCACAGCTTTGTGCATGGGTGGCACCAATGGTTATGCTTTTTTTTTTTTTTTTTGTTTTACCTCCAAGCCTTTTGTGGACAATGAAAATCCTATTTAAAAGTAAATTAGTGTGGTGGCACCTGGGGTGGCCAATCGGATTCCAAGGGTGGCATGTGCTACCCCAGGCCACTCCCTGGACACGCCCCTGGTCGTATCCACCCTTGGCAGTCATCAACCATGATGTCCCTGCGGCCAGCATCCATAGCTTCCCAGGAGGGACATGTGGTCATGTGGCTGATGGTCATAAACCTTCCACCTCCATGCAGAAAATAACTCCTCTATGGGATTGAGAAAAGTAAATACACTATATCTGGACATATTGCATTATTTGCAACAACCATTTCCACAATGGCAAGCTCTTCCCTCAGAGGGTGGAAGACGTTGCATTCTTTAGAGGCAAAAATGCATTACTGTATGGTCTTATTTATACTTCAAGTGACTCATACTCTTCCTCATCCAGGCATCGCAGTGTTTGTTTTTTCTGTTTCCGTTTCCAAATACTTGACACCTCAAAGTCCTCCTTTTATTTTAGTGTCAATGTAACAGAAAAAGAACACCTTCCACTGAGTCTAAGCCTGAATGTAATCCGCTGTGGTAGGCCCAGTTTACCCAACATACATCAGCTGTGTGTAAATTACTCCGTTGTTTGTTTATTATCAACTGAGGTACAGTGATCCCTCGCTACTTCGCGGTTCGTTTATCGCAGATTCACGACTTCGCGGATTTTTTCTTTGGAGCCTTATTCAAGGGAAATTCGCCGATTGGCGTTATTTTATACCGATTCGCGGTATTTTTCTATGCGAAATATCAAGAAATTCCTGTTTTTTTTTCATCAATTTCATCATAAAATGCACTTTTTGTAATAAAACTATAAAAAAACAAGTAAAATTTTTTTTCTTGAGTTTTACCCACAAAAAGAGAATGTGATCATACGATAATTCAATATAGTACTGTACTGTAAATATGGTGTCCCTACTTCGCGGATTTTCACCTATAGCAGCCAGGTCTGGAACGCATCTACTGCGATAAACGAGGGATCACTGTATATTGTTCTTGAACTCATCATTGCAGTAGCAGAGGTTTTTTTTATACTGCATCTAAGGTCAGGACTATTATTTTTGCTATTGTGGGATGTTGTGTGTTTTCATTCGCAAATACCACAAAAACAATCCATAGTTTTGTTGGGAGGAATAGCTTCTCTGTTGAGACAATGTAAACATTATGGAAATCTGTTGACTGACTGCATATTGAGTGAAAACGACGTGAAATGTGTGAATTGTATGGCCACAAAACGCCGATGTTCTACTTGTATTTAGAGTTTTGAAAATGTGACAACTGGTTGGACAAATGCTTGTTAGCGACTGAAAAGACCGTAACCTCTTTCGTTAGAAAATCCATATTTTTCAGAAAAGGCACTTGAGCCATTGCTCCGCCTTCTTCTCACAACTCTCCTGCAGTAATGTATTGTGCTGCTGCCTCTTGGCCAGATCATCACTGTAAATTAAAATGAGTTGTCAATCGACTCATCTGGTTAAATAAAGGTTAAATACATGAATAAGTAAGACGTCCAGACCAAATGGTTTACTACTGTGAGGTTGTCTGTGTGTTTTAGTAGTGATCACCAAGCTTTACTGCAAGGTTTTTGTGTGAATCCTATGCTGAGATAATGCAGAGCTCCACATGAATCTGGAACAACAAAACCCAGAGTCCTCTGAGGATAAATAAAACCAATGCTGCCATCGTGTGGGCGCACAGCATCAGTTCACACCCAGTCTGGTGACCAGTACATGATTATAGTACTCTGCTACACTTGCTAAAAAACATTAAAGTTATCAATATTGGCTCAGCCGAAGTTGCCACGTATCCATCTGACCGAATTCGTTGCAAAAGTGCACTCTGAAACCAGCTTTCCAGAACAATCCTGCCAATCCCTTAACCACACAAGGCCTCCTCCTGCTTTACACCTTCACACACTCTGTGGGTTCCAGCAGAACAGTTAGACTAGTCTCAGCGTACTTTACCTTTACATGGATTGTTGAAATGCAGCATCCCATTCTGACCGTACATCCCTGTGAAGTCCTGACAGCGAGTCGGCCCATGAGCCTGGTGGGCTCTCTCAGGCCTAGCCAGGCTGAGGCACGCAGGGAGGCGAGGCAGTGCTGCTGAAGGTGGATGGTTCTGTTTCCTGTGGCCACTGGGCTGACTGTAAGGGCACACAGCACACAGGGATAATCCCCTAATGCCTGTCACAATGAGATTTGATTGGAGACTTGAACACCCAGATTAATAGTGAAAGCAGTTCCAACTCTCCTAACACGCTGCTAATTGGGTTCTCTGCTGCTGAAAAACAGCAGACGCAAATATTTCCTGTAGGTTTAGCGAATGATGTTTAAGATCAGGAACTGTTTGTCTGATCTGATCACCAATCAACTCTGGTCTAATGAACTGTCTGTGATCCATTAAAGTGTGGTTCAAATATGCAGGAAACAAAGATAACCACTTACCTGTAGTTTAATCAACATTTACAGTACAGGCCAAAAGTCTGGACACACCTTCTCATTCAATATGTTTTCTTTATTTTCATGATTCTCACTGAAGGCATCAAAACTATGAATGAACACATGTGGAGTTGTGTACTTAACCAAAAAAGGTGAAATAACCGAAAACATGTTTTATTTTCTATTTTCTTCAAAATAAAAAATAAGCCACCCTTTGCTATGATTACTGCTTTGCACACTCTTGGCGTTCTCTCGATGAGCTTCAGGAGGTAGTCCTGTTGGAAAGCCATTTGAGGTGACTACCTCTTGAAGCTCATCGAGAGAATGCCAAGGTGCTAACCCCAACCCCAGTTTGAAGAGTTTAGTTCTAACTGGATTGACAAGCTAACAGCTAGTGTAAGTGAAGACGGCAGGATAAAGCTGTCATCTTTAACTCATTCACTGCCAATGACGACTAAAGTTGTCATTTGCATTTTTTTACTGTTTGAGCATCGGAACGAGCCCCTGCGCTGAGAGAACAAACATCTCAGCCCTGAAGCCGATCTTCATCCGCATACGTCACAGATCACATGATCAGGAAGCAACACATCCATGTGTTTGGAGATCGTTTTGGGCCGTTCCTGTAAAAAAAGTGAGGCGCGAACCGGAAAAGCATCTGCCGATCACAATTCAACAACGGATTATGAAAGAACGGATAACGCTCGAAACACGCGGCTTCTTCCTGATGTAAGAGGTGAGTCTCCTCTTTGTTTTGGTTGTTTTGGCATCGACATCATGCTAGCGCGCACCGTTCTGTGACTCTTAAAAAAAACAGTAAAAACGGTGAGAAACGCTGGCAGCGAAGGCTGTTAGTGATCAGGAAACGGCTGGCAGTGAATGAGTTAAACATCCCTAATCTAAAAAAAGCAAATGTTCAAACAGTTGACTGCATTAAGTTTCACATAACTGGATTATTCTTGCAGAGATGTCATGGTATTCACACAGGGAGAGGATAGAATTGCTGCTAACGCTGATATTTGTTTTTGCAAAATAAACTTGAAAAGCTGTATAAATGTCTGTACAATAACAATTAACAAAGTTGTTATGAAATCGTTAAATACGGATCTCATGGAACGCATTTTCAAGGATTTCTCTTCTGTCTAGGGTCCACAATGACTAGCCGTTTGCTCGTCAATCCAGTCAGGCTGTGTGAAAAGGTTAAAGACCAAGTTCACTGAGAAACTGATTAATACTTTTGAAATATGATCATCATTCTGTGTTTCACATGCAGGCTGAATGTTAAAACGCTCTTCTCCCCCCACCGGTAGACAGAAGATGGGGTAACGCTTAGAAAAGAAGAAGAAGAAAATATCATTTCTATAACGCCTCTTAAGATAAAAATCACGAGGCGCTTCACAAAAACAAAAAATGTAAAAATATAAAAAAATTATTTAGAAAATGGTTAAAAATATATTTTAAATGAGCAAAAAATAGACAATTGTGATTAAAAAAATGTTAAGAAAGAGAGAGAGTGAATAGGAAAGAGGGAAATCAGTGGATCCTGAGGAAGGTGGAATAGGTAGGGAGAGCAGAACAAGGAGAGGGTGATGAAGGTCATACAAAAGCCTGAACAAGTGAGTCTTCAGCTGCTTTTTAAAGGAGACCACTGAGTCCACTGATCTCAGGCTCAGGGGGAGAGAGGTCCAGAGTCTGGGGGCCACAGCAGCAAATGATCTGTCACCTTTGGTCTTTAGCCTGGTGCTGCACAACCAGTAGGCTTTGATCACTGGACCTCAGGAACCTGCTGGGGGTGTAGGGACTAAAGCCGGGCGTACACTGTGCGACTTTTTCACTTTTTTGAGCCGATTTTCCACTCGTGCGAGAATCCACGAGATCGGGGCGAGTTTTGCACCGAGCGTCGTGTAGTGTACAGGGGGTCACAAGAGGCGATTAACACCACGTGACCAGCTACCGATCAGCAGTCGTGAGGTCGCACGGACTTCTGGCGTGTTTAATATTTCGCTCGTCCCTCCTGAGGGTATCGCACTGTTGAAGCAGCGCTGCGAGCAGCTGCGACCAAAATGTATCAGAACCGCTCACGGCGCATGCGCAATCCTGCATCAACACCGCTCGCCCGCTATTTCTACACATTTTTTTACTCACAAATATTGTCAAGAAAGCGTGTTTGTCGTGTTCATGCCAAATTAAACTGATCACAAAACACAGATTTACTTTCTTTATTTCGTTTTCCTCATCCAACCCCCATAAATCCCTGTGTGTCCTCCTGCAGCACTCCCGAAGGACAACAGGCAAAACAAGACAAAAAAGTCTGACGTGTTGAGTAAAAGCTGCTATTTTTAGCATATTTTTAGGGCCGACGTGTTGCTACCAGACGTACAGTGTGAGCAGTCAGGTCGCATCCGAGAACTGGGTCGTGCAGTGTGAGCGCATGACTCGTGAGATCTGCCCTGCGAGGAAGTCGTACAGTTTGAGCTGAAGCTGAACGCTGCGAGTGAAAAAGTCGCACAGTGTACGCCCGGCTTAAGAAGATCGTCAATGTAAGATGGTGCTTGTCCATGTAAGGCCCAGAACCAGGATCTTGAAATGAACCCTGAAGTTGACTGGCAGCCAGTGAAGCTGGAGGAGAAGCGGGGTGATGTGGGTGTGTTTGGAGGACTTGGTCAGAAGCTGAGCACAGGCGTTCTGAACCACCTGTAGACGGTTCAGGGAGGTTCTGCTCAGACACGTGAAAAGAGAGTTACAGTATTCTAAGCGTGAGGAGATGAAGGTGTGGAGAACCTAAGCGGGACAGCCATTCAACGGCATGTCACATTGTCAATTTAGCATTGTTGGACTCAACCATTTCGGCTGTGTGTGTATGGGGGGGGGGGGGGGGGGCATCTCTTTGTTGTTTGAGGGCGGGGGAGGTGATTGCTTTTTCTGCACGAGACATTGGAGGTGTGACGTGAGAGTGTGTGAGCACTCAAATGCGTGTCTCACACTCAGTGTGTGACGGTTGGCAGCTTTCTGTCCAGGAGGCAGCAGGGCACACCTCAGCTCATCAAAGCTAACCGTTAGCATTAGCGACTCCACAACATGGCAGAACTCCTTCAGGTGTGTGTTATTTGAGGAGATGTCACGAAGCGTGTGTTAGAGTTGCATTGCTGTCAGCTAATCAGAGACGAGATCCAAAAATCAGGAAATAAGACTAAAACCTGCTGTGTTCTGCTTTTCTCTCCTCTGGCTCACTTCTAGCTCCTGAAGCAGTAACGCCAGAGTTCCCCCCCTCCAGAAATCCAGACATTATACCAGACTTGTTGAAAAGACTTGTGGAAAAAACAAGTGAACTTGGTCTTTAATGGTTTGGCATATTCTCACACAGTACACACTCAAAATATTTGAACCATCTTCAAAATGAAATTTCAATCCAAACTGAAAAGTGTTTTTGTCTAAAACTATTAACAACAACCATTGTAGCCATTGTAGAGAACTGTCTGAATAGCCTCGGTTTAGAGAAATGGAAACATGTGAGTCTTGGTGATTATCTGAAAAGTTTAGTAGCTAATTAAATTAAAGTCATTACGTTTTCCTATTTGTAAATAGTGTCATGTTCTGTGTCCCTTTGTTCCCCAGCCCCTCCAGTTCCCACTCCAGGTTCTCCTTTTGTTGTTTCTAGCGCCCTCATGTGTCTTGTCTGCGTCTCCTCAAGTGTCTTGTCTGCATCTCCTCATGTGTCTCCTGGTGTTCCCATTTTGCGCTCTAGGTTTCCCCCCTCAGACTTCCCTCTCCCGGGTCCTGTGCTCTCTTGGCCCCCTCTAAGCCACGCCCCTGTAGTTTCTTTCTGTAGTGTTTTCCTTTAGTCAGTTTCCCTTAGAATATTAGTTATGGTTCATGCCTTCTGGTCTTTTGTTTTTTCTCTTAGGTCATTTTCCTTTGTTACAGCCTTTCATTATTTAGTGTGTGTTTTTCCCACCAGTGTTTTCTTCCTCCTCCCTGAGTTAGTAATTGTGTTCACCTGGTCCCTCTCCCCACACACCTGCAATTCATCTCCCTCTCATCTTCCCAGTCTACTTAAGCCCTGTCTTGTCACTCTGTGTTTGTTGGTTCATTGTCGTTGTCAGTGCTGTTTTTGGCCATCTCAAGTGTTCTCCTGAGCTTGCTCATAAAAGAGCTTCTGTTTTGCCTTTTGCCAGCGTTTGCTTTGGATTTATGCCCAGCCTCCTAAATAAAAAAATTTTTACTTCATATCCACTTCAGCCTCGTGTCATCCTGGGTTACTGCATTTTGGGTCCAAACCATCCTCTCAACCTGACAAACTGAGATTAGTTCTGACCAGACAGAGGAGCTAAAGGCTAGTTGGAATGAGGCCAATTATGAGTGTTTCTGCTGTCTTTACACAAATCTAATCTCAGATTATAACGGTCCATGCAGCTCCCCTCTAGCGCTCAGATTACAGCTCCTGTCACACTCCTGGGAGGAATTCATCACACTTCTGCCAAACTCACCTTGAAAGGTGAAATTCTGTAACAATGACTCTGTAAATGATTAACAAACCTCTAAATGTTTTTGTTAAGAAACTCTGTATTATTTGTTGATCTCTGTGTTTGTCCATTTTCACCCATTAACCCATTCGCTGCCAGCGTTTGTCACCATATTTACTGTTTTTTTAAGTGTCACAGAACGTTGCGTGCTAGGATGATGTCGACGTCAAAACAACCAAAACAAAGAGGAGACTCACCTCTTACATCAGGAAGAATCCGCGCGTTTCGAGCGTTATCCGTTCTTTCATAATCCGTTGTTGAATTGTGATCGGCAGAAGCTTTTCCGGTTCGCGCCTCTCTTTTTTTACAACAGCGGCCCAAAACGATCACCTAACACATGGATTTTCTGCTTCCTGATCACGTGACATGTGACGTATGTGAATGAAGATCGGCTTTAGAGCTGAGATGTTTGTTCTCACGGTGCGGGGGCTTGTTCCGACGCCCACACGGTAAAAACATGCAAATGACGACTTTAGTCGTCACTGGTAGTGAATGAGTTAATGATCTCCGTTTATTCAAACTGAGGCCATTCTCATAGCTATCTAAAACAGATAAGAAATTAACGGATCATAACTTTGCCACGGAAACACACTTCAGGAGATCTGCCGTCACTTTCAGAGAAGAAAAAGTCGGAAAAACACTTTAAACGTGTCACAAAATGTGTTGTTTTAAATAATATGATTTATTTTAGACATGTCTCAACTCTCTGCTGCAGGAACATCAAAGTAGGTTATAGTGATTTTAAATATGTGTTCAGTTTTTTTGTCTTATTTTATTTTAAATGCACCTTATGTTTACATTATCTCAGATATTGGATGTTCTTCACATTTTAATGACATTGCAATTTGTTCACCTTGTCATGTGTTTTGTTTTTAGATTTAGAGAGATTTATACATTTGTTTCCCTATAGCATATAATCTATTAGATAAAAAGTTATTTTGTTTTTAGTATAATAAATAATAACAATGGCCAAAAAGTACAAGAGTTAGACTTTAAAACTGATGAGCTGTCTTCTGGGGCAGCTTTTTTGGACTCTAGCAATAGTTGGTACCAAAATAATAAACTAAACATGGTTGAAGCCACAAATCCTAATATTAACATTCTACCATCATTACTTATTTATGATGCAACATATTTCCAAAGAGAAATGAGAGAAATTCAAGATAAAAATACTGCTGTGTTTCCATGGCAACTCCACCTGCACTACAAGATCAACCAGATGATTTTATTTATATTCAGAAAACTGCTCATAACACTGCTTGCATGCTGCTGCATCCTTAATTCAGCATGCATTGAAAACATCACCAACTTTATGTTGTTCTTGGTCTCTTCCATAGTAAATCTCAGCCGCCTGGTGTTTGATGGGTAGAAGGGGTGTCCAAAAAGTGGTCCGTGGTCATTTGTGGTCCTCCGTGTAATTTTGCGTGGCTCGACTGTATATTTATGAATGATATAATTTCTGGTCACAGGCAGCTGAAGCAGAGGGATGCATTTTAAAATAAGATTTTTACTCATTAGAGGTCTGACAAAAAAACACAGAGCACTAAAAAAAAACTTGTCACTTTTTCCGAATCCAAGGCTTTGAGACAGACTGAACTTTCCATCTAATTTAATTGTGTATTTTAGTCTGACCTTTCTTAGCTGACTTTCAGTTACAAATGCAAACAGACATGTGCTGCTGGCCTGTTCAGCGGCTGTTGTTGTGTTTACCCTCCCTCAGCTAACAGCCGAGCTGCTGGGAGTCTGTCCAGGCTGCAGCCGTTAACGCCACTGCGTGTATTCCCTAAGCCGCTCTGAAAAGATAAGGGCTTTCGCTTTGTCTCACATAAGGCAGGAATCGGTCATCTGTGCTAAATCGTATATAACGGATTCTACTGTTTTAGATAAACTTGGGATTCCTGTTTTTCCTCGTTTTCTCCAGACTGGCAGTGAGAGAAAAATAAACCAAAAGTTGTAAAGTCTTGTGTGAATTTTCTCTGAACTTTGCATTTTATTTGAAACTAACAGGTCCCAACTCCTTCAGACAGAGAGGTAAAACCTGATCTGGATCAAAAAGGAGCTTAAACCTGCCTAAGAATGTATTTGTAACATAAACGTTCCGGGTTGGGGGGATTTGTTGAGCGTGCGGTATACTGTAAACCAATCCTGTCCAAAAATGTTGTTATTGTGCTGCAAACCAGAGCAACTCAGATCAAGCCCAAGCATATTTCTGGATCCGTTTCTAAGCTGTAAGATTCACTGCTCCATTACAACAAACCTTCGGGCTGCAGATTATAATACGCTCTCAGATTTAACAGCTTCAGCTAGACACATTTGTCTCCTCGTGATGATAAAACAGAAGTGAGACTGTCTAAATAAACCAAAAGCTTTATGGTTTTAAACTAAACATTTAGCTAACATGCAAATTCAGACCAAAATAAAAACTAACTGTAGAGATCTCCTGTCTAAGGTAGCAAGATGGACCTGTAACACCGTTTAGCATTTTCTCACCACAAACTGATGACCATGGCACATGTAATGTCTGCAGGAGGCAGGTGCGCGTGTCGAGTTGCTAAAAGCACAATATTAAAATCAGAGTGGCTCTCGGTTCAACCTCTAAACAAAGATCAACCACATGTTTCCAACTGAGTTAATTAACAGGCGACACGAGTAGAAAAAGCTGGGATGTTTGTCTCAAAAGCGGGAGTTTCCTAATTCCTAAGTCTATTTCTGTGGAACTGTTTTTCCCCCAGAAAAAAAGGACGAGCGTGTAAAAAATACAAAGTAAACATCAGGGAGTCCATCCTATACTGAGTGATACAGCCTCTGTCACATCACTGTTAACTATGAATGCAGCTTTTGTTGTCAAAACTCACACACACCACACCACATCTACGTATTCCTATGGTGCATTTAAAAACAGCATGGGAGCTGACCAAAGCGCCTCCCAAACAACAACATAAAACAGCATCATAAAATACAGATTAAATAATCCAAATGAGCAGATTAAAAAGGGCTGTCAAAAAACAGAAAAAAAAGTAAAAACTAATAAATAAAAAAGACTCGCAATCTAAACACAAATCTTAGAAATGTGAATGTCTTCAACAGTGACGTGAAGACACCGATGGATGCTGACTGTCGAATAGTGATTGGCAATGCCTTCCAGAGAGTGGGTGGGGGCTACATACGCGAAAGCTCGCTCCCCCCTCGCCACAGTGGGGGTGCAAAGTGGCAGGCGGGTCAGCTGACTGTAGCGAGCGCACAGGCACATAGGGCGTGAGTTCGTCTGACAAATATGAAGCTGCAGACCAATGGTGTATGGAAGGTGCTCAGAGAATATATTCTAACAAGGCCTTCGAGGGTGAAGTGGACTCAATGATCTATAATGGTAGGATATTACTTAAATAAAACACGACTGCTCTGTAGGCAGGAATATCTGTTGTACTGTGTGCGGGGTGGATGAGGACGAACTACTTACCGATTCTGACTATTGGGAGGACACTTATTTACTTCATGGTAAACAACTTCAAAATGTTTACAACTCTTTGCACCACAAAATGAAGGATTTTGGAAGCGATATAGATTTTGATGGTAATTTTAACAAAGAGTCATGGAATGATTGTAAATACTATAGAGATGAGGAGTTTAAAGAGATAAATATGGTGGGAGCCTTCTCTGTCATCCATCTCGTTTGTAGAAGTTTGCATAAAAACTATGATAAGGTTAAAGAGTATTTGAGTCAGTTACCAAAATTTTCTGTTATTGCTGTCTCAGAGACGTGGTTGGACAATGAAAAGGGTTCCTATGTGGAAATCAAGGGGTACGAATTATTTACTTTAAATAGGAACAAGAAAAAGGGCGGTGGGGTTGCACTGTATGTGGATATAAACCTGAGGTGTAAGTCATCTGACAAAAATACAATTATTATTGATGGGGTTGTGGAGTGCATCAGTGTTGAAATTGCTATTGAAGGAACTAAACCCATCATTGTTAGTTGTTTGTATAGAACACCTGGATCCTGTCTAAATACTTTTAATTGGGAAGTCGGTAGCTTGTCTGTAAATTTAAACAAGGTCCATATTGTGTGTGGTGACCTTAACATTGACCTTCTCAACCCTCATGATAACTTACAAATATCTAATTTTATTACAACAATGTACAGTAACAACCTTCTCCCACTTATCCTTAAACCTACTCGAATAACAACTACAACTGCCACTTTGATCAACAATATATTCACTAATGAGATATCCAGACAAATTACAGCGGGATTACTATGATATTAGTGACCATCTACCGGTAATTAGTGTTTTTCATCAAATAGTACATTATGCTCAAAATCCTGAAACGATTACACAGAAACTGGTTCGACATGGAACACCTGAAGCCCTGGCTGCATACAAGGCAGATCTTTCTGCTCAGACGCGGGATGAAGTTTTTTGTACTGAGGACCCCAACCTAGCATATGATGCCTTCTTATCCAAAGTAACCAAACTCTGTGATAAACACTGCCCATTGAAGCCATATATTACTGGAAATAAAATTAAAATATGGCATAGTTGAGGCTTGTAAGAAGAAAAATCATCTTTACAAAATATATTTAAAACAAAGAACTAAAAGTGCTGAAGAAAGATTTAAGATATATCAAAATAAATTAATAAATATAATATGCGTGAATAAAAATAATATTATCATAAATTATTAGAACAACACCTGAATAACACACGAGGAATGTGGAAAACATTAAATGGTATAGTTAGGAATGGAAAAAAGTTAATGCTCTCCCAAGCTATTCCATCAAAGAATATCATGAAATAACTGATATCAAGGAAATTGCTAATGCTTTCAATTGTTATTTTGTTGAGGTTGGACCATTATTAGCTGGTGCTATTAAAGCACCTATAAGTAAAAATGAAAAGAATATTACTGAGTCCATGTATAATTGTAACCCCGGTTCGCTATTTTTAAGGGGTGTAGAAGACATTGAAATAATAAATATTGTTAATAAATTTGAAAACAAAAGTTCAACTGATTGCTGTAATTTAGATATGAGGTTAGTAAAGGAAATTGTCAATCACATTGTCACACCCCTTACAATCTGTCATTCTGTACTGGTGTTTTCCAAGTAAAATTAAAATATCAAAAGTAATCCCTATTTATGAAAATGGAAGTAAACACTTATTCATAAATTATAGACCTATTTCACTTCTCTCACAATTTTCTAAAATTTTAGAAAAATTGTTTGTCACTAGACTTGATGATTTTGTAAAAAAAATTCTACTTGTTGAATGAACAACAGTTTGGTTTCCGATCAAACAGATCCACTCTGATGGCAATAATGGCCTTTGTTGAAGATATTACAACTGCAGTGGAAGAAAATAAATATACCTTGGGTGTCTTCAATGACCTAAGTAAGGCCTTTGACGTTATAGATCATACACTTCTTCTTCAAAAACTACAAAGGTATGGTATTCATGGCACAGCTTATGCTTGGGTGGCAAGCTACCTTAGTAAAAGAGACCAGTATGTGCATATCAATAATGTTGATTCAAGAAAGGAGTTCATTACTCATGGAGTCCCACAAGGGTCTATTTTGGGACCTAAATTATTCATAATGTATGTTAATGATGTGTGTGCAGTTCTAGATAAAGTAAACTGTTTGTTGTATGCAGATGACACCAGCCTTTATTGTTCTGGTGATGACCTAAACAAGCTTGTTGATTTAGTTGAAAAAGAACTGGCAGTGTTAAAAGGATGGTTTGACAGGAATAAACTTTCTATGAATGTGACCAAAACAAAGTACATTATATTTGGAAACAGGAAAATTAATGATGAAATTATTATAAAAATAAATGGTATTGAAATTGAACAAGTACACACATATAATTTTTTAGGAATTTCTATAGATGGAAAACTGGGTTGGAAGCCTCATATAGATGCTATAAAAATAAAAATATTTAAAAAATTTAGGACTTATGAGTAAAATGAGATTTGTTTTAGATATTAAATCCCTTCAGATACTCTATAACTCATTTATTTTACCATATCTGAGCTATGGTGTTGAAATACGGGGAAATAATTACAGAGCAAATATTTATCCTATATGTTTACTTCAAAAAAAGGTAGTTTGAATTATTTCCCATGCAAACTATTATGCACCAACAAATCCTATCTTTATCCATTTAAAAATTCTACAATTTTACGATATTATTGAACTGCATACACTGGTTGTAGTATATCAGGCATATCAGGCTCATGTTCCACCTTATCTCCAAAGGATGTTTGAACTAAGGGAAGGAGGATATAGTCTAAGAGGAACTGGGATTTAAAAAAAAAATATTAGAACCAATTAAAAATAAAGATGTATCTCAGTAAGAGGAGTGAGTTTATGGAATAGCGAGGATAGATTAAAAAGTCATGCTCGTTGAAAATATTCAAAAACAGTTTTAAAAATAACGTCTTACGTAATTACCAAGAACACCAAAATTAGTTTCGTCACACGTTTATACCTCTTGATTGATTTTGTTGAAATTAGGATGATGCATGTAATAACTGTGTTGTTTACATGTTTATTTACTTTTGATGTTCATGACACTGTTGATTTTTGTAATGAATTAGGCTTAAATAAGTTTAACTTCAGCCTTTTCGTTCATAAATTATATCTAAAGAAACTGTTTAATTTATAAGAGGAAGTTGTACTTGTGATAATTATTATTATGTTCTTTATTAGATAATTATTTTCCTTTTCATGTATTTTATATGTATTGTAATGACGGAAAAATAAATACAAATACAAATGCTTTATATACAAAAGCAGGATATTTTACCCTAAAGGCCGCAAGTTTCCAAAGGCGAAGCGCCAAAATTGGGGTCACATGGCTGCGTCCGTTTGTGTTTGTTAAGAATCTTGCAGCTGCGCTCTGCACAATCTGTAACCGGTTCAGGGCTGAAGCAGGAGTGCCGACTAGGAGTGAGTTTGCATAGTCAAGGCGAGAGGTGAGACAGAATACGCCTTTACTGCGCGTGAGTCAGCTTGTCCTATTTACTTTCACACTTCATGACGAAACATGCACACTGACCTCATGCGTTCATTCAAAATCAATTACAAGACGAGTTGTTTTTGAGCCAGTGAACAGGAAGTAAAACTACAGAGGAATCCTGTGTTGTAACTATAAAGGAGTTTGATCAAGCAGCAACATCTGGTAGACGTTAGAAACTCAACAACTGCTTTTCTGCAGCTTCAGGCATTACCACGACCACCAAGCATCAGATTCAACAGGTGAGAGTTAAACGCTACATGGTCAAACTCTGACTGCAGGGTCACGTCCTCTTAGCAGAACACAAAAACATCCCAAGCCACCTGGTGAAATGGATGCACAAAATGATTATTATGAATAAAGTTGTTGGGGTGATTTTTCACACTATTTAAGAGTTTTTAGCTGCTTGATGATGGTCTTCAAGCCATCACCTATTGGAGATGGTCTTCTAGGTACGTCAGTAAAAGATAATAACAACCCAAACTAGGTACTGAGTTCAAAATGACACTAATGAAGACCTGGAGCAGACCAGTAGAACATGTTCCCCTGTCATCCTGTAAAGGTCACATTTTGCTGTTGTGTGTTTCCCCAGCCTAAACAACGTTTAACCATGATGTCGTCTGGATATGACAACCTCTTCCTTGCCATTTCATCCCGTTTTCCCCCTAAACCCACCATCCTTTGGACAGTATAAAGCCACCTGCCAGTTTCTGCCACCTCCTGTTGACCTTTTGTCTATTATTGCTCTTTACCGAACAGCACCAAGACATCAACAAGACCGCTTTTCAAGCTTGTTTTGCATTCTCATCTGCCGTCTCATTACCCAATATCCCTACATGTTGTATCCATACAAAAGTGACCACTAGCCCCATTGTGATTGGTAAAGTTTTAACTTAATGTCCGGTCTGCTGTCTGAATGATCGTTTTTCACAAAATACAATAAAGAACTGGAGTCAGAACAAACCAAATTCCTTAATGGATGTACTTTCTCACACCAAAGCCAAGAGTATCCCCATCATCCCCCCTTGAAAGTCCATCCATGGATGGATGGATGGATGGATGGATGGATGGATGGATGGATGGATGGGGTAACTTTAGGCCTAGTCCACACGTAGCCGTTTGTTTAAAAAATGAATATCCGCCCCTCCAAAAACTTGCATCCACACCACCTAATTTTAAAACTAAACTCTGTCCACACGTACCCGGATAAATACGTTGTTAAGGACATGCCAGACCTGTAGGCGGCAGTACTTCCCCCGTTCTTAACCTCGTCCTTCGTCTGTGGTCTTCCGCAAGGAGAAGTAATTCCGCTTGCAAAAACAAACAAGCAGAAAGCGCTTGGACAATTGATGGATCGGGTAGTGACAGAGCGCAGCTCTGAGGGCTTCCATGATGCCGGCTAGTGTAAACACAGGTCGCACACGTGATGTCAGCGTTTTTTGTCGCGGAAAGTGACGTTGCGGACCTTAAAACTCCGGTTTTGTCTGTCCACACGCAGACACCCAAAACGGAGAAAACGCAGATCTTCACTTTGGCCGGAGTTTTTAAAAAGATCCGTTTTCGTGTGAAAAAACTCTGTTTTCATGTGGATGACAGGCCAGAACGTAGAAAAATATCTACGTTTTGGCAGATCCCCGGCTACGTGTGGACAGGGCCTTAGATATTTTTCTACGTTTTGGCCTGTCATCTACACGAAAACGGAGTTTTTTCACACGAAAATGGATCTTTTTAAAAACTCCGGCCAAAGTGAAGATCTGCGTTTTCTCCGTTTTGGGTGTCTGCGTGTGGACAGACAAAACCGGAGTTTTAAGGTCCGCAACGTCACTTTCCGCGACAAAAAAATGCTGACATCACGTGTGTGACCTGTGTTTACACTAGCCGACAGCATGGATGCCCTCAGAGCTGCGCTTGCTTTATCAATTGTCCAAGCGCTTTTTGCTTGTTTGTTTTTGCAAGCGGAATTACTTCTCCTTGTGGAAGACCACGGACGAAGGACGAGGTTAAGAACGGGGGAAGTACTGCCACCTACAGGTCTGGCATGTCCTTAACAACGTATTTATCCGGGTACGTGTGGACAGAGTTTTTTTTAAACGAGGTGGTGTGGATGCAAGTTTCTGGAGGGGCGGATATTCAATTTTTTTTAAACGGCTACGTGTGAACTAAGCCTTAGTACATGACAACTGAAAGTACATAAAAAGTGATCTACTGACTCCAGTGTCTTTTTGTCCTTAAAGGTAAAGCCTGGTACTTGTTCCTGAAAGTGTGTGTGTGTGTGTGTGTGTGTGTGTGTGTGTGTGTGTGTGTGTGTGTGTGTGTGTGTGTGTGTGTGTGTGTGTGTGTGTGTGTGTTATTTCTATCAATAATAACGATTATTATAATCAAAAAGATTTCTCTGATTTCCTCTTCCAGGTCTGAGTGTGATCCTCATTAGCTGCATCATTTATCAACCAGCCTTTTAAGCAGCAGCTACATCCCGGGCTTTTAGACCAGACCTGGAGACTGTCCACTCAGACGCCGGCACTAATTTGTTTATGATAAACTAAATAAACAGGGATGAACTTACTGATAGAAGCAGTTTCCTGGACAGAAAGCATCTGCTCAGAAACACGCCATCTGTTTGTGGAGCTTTTGTTCTTTTTTAGAAACAGCTTTATCAACATGGATTTGCATCTCCACACCCCACTGCAACATGCAAATCATTAGATAAATGACCACGGAGGTGAAAGTGACCCCCCACCAACTGAATGCTGTTATCGTCAGAGGCAGTGACGTAAAAACGTTTTCAGTGAAACATTGTTCATTCCAGACATCGCAAAGAGAAAGTCTGCTCTCTGAAGAAGAAAGGCAGAGCGAGTGGTCACCAGCAAACCACAGTGTTTTTGTTTGTGTGAAGATTCATAAAAGTTTCATCCCGTCTTTTTGCTGATCCACTGTTGTGAGGATTGTTTTCACGTCTCGCCACAACAACACACTCAGATCCTTCACTAACCCTCTCAGACTCATTATCCTGTTTACTGACATCCCATCACTTCTGGTCCGTCGTCATGTTCCCCTCTGATGTAATGATCTTTTTAACAACCCCCGTATCTCCATCACACCTCCTTGATTACAGCTGTGTCAAAAAGCCACACACATATGGCGATGGTCAGTTCTGATCAGCTGTGCTTCGGGGTGAAATGGCTGCAGCACAAACCGAAAGAGGAGAAGAAGAAAACGCTTCAACTCCTGGCTTCTTTTCTCTTTTTCTCTCATCATCGAGCCAAGCAGATTCAAACAAAGTAAGTACTCACCGAACGGGGGCTCCATGCTCGAACTGACTTGTGTGTTTACGTTCACCATGTCGCCGTTCACTTCTCCTGGAGCACAAGATTAAAAATCCACTTTTTCCTTCCTTCCTTCAGGTGTAAAACGTGGGAGTTTGGCGCGGCGTGCTGTAGTGTGAGAAGGGAGTTGCTGGTGCAAGGTAAGGCCGGTGTTGCCGCTGTTATCTTATTGATTTTCCTAATCTGGGCAAATGTGGGTGGGGAAGTTAAACAGTAACCAAGCTCATATGGACACCAATCTATATAGCAGCTGTAACTATGGCAACATGCTGATAGAAACTCAAATAGACATTAAGTTACAATGGGTTTTTCCCTCTCTCATCACTTAATCACATTTTCTTCAGAAACAGGCAAAGATGGAGATAGAAAACAGTTAGGGAGCAAAGGTGAGAGGGCGGGGCGGACGCGGGAGAGGAGTGGAGGATGTCCTGAGGGTGGCAGCAGAAAAGCTGAATGTGGTGACGGACATCACAGACTTTGTTTTGACTGATCAGAGGAAAATGCTGCTACATATAGGTCCTAATCATCTATGTGGTCGATCAGAATTACATATTTTGCTTGACTGAGTAACTTTCATTCCTTTGTGTCTTGGCCAGGGCCGTAGCAACGAGCCAGGCAGGCAAGGCAATTGCCTAGGGCAGGGGTGCCCAATCCTGGTCCTGGAGGGCCAGTAACCAGCAGGTTGTGTGGTTTTTCTGCTCCAACACACTCGATTGTGTAGTGAAATCACCTGTGCAGCAGCTCATCAAGCTCTGCAAAATCAGCTGCTGATTGGAATCAGGTGTGTTGAAGCAGGTTTAAAACTAAAACCTGCCAGATACCGGCCCTCCAGAACCAGGATTCAGCACCCCAGGCCTGGGGCCCGAGCTGGATGGGGCCCCAGACAACTACTGTTTAACAAATAAACACAGTAACAGTGTGAGCTCAGCGCGCTGGCCCTTTAACCCTTCATTTTACATTCAATTCAATTTTATTTTATTTATAAAGCGCCAAATCACGACAAGAGTCGTCTCAAGGCACTTCACATAATAAACATTCCAGTCCAGGTCAGTTCATTAAGCCAATCAGAAATAATGTTTCCTGTATAAGGAACCCAGCAAATTGCATCAAGTCACTGACTAGTGTCAGTGACTTGATGCAATCCTCATACTAAGCAACATCAAGACAATAACAGAGAAGTGATATTTGAACACGATAAGTAAAAGAGCACACGTTTGTATTTAGATTTTAACTTGGAGATTTAACTTTGAAAACTTGGATTTGATTGTAACTTCCTGTCATGTGGAAGAGAAACAAGCATTTTCATACATAATTTTCCTGGTGATGATGATTGGATGGGTTCTGGAGGTTGTTTCCTGTTTGTGACTCGGCGAGCCTAGCTGACTCTCCTTTTTAAACCATAAAAGCTGCATTAGTGAGTTGTTTTATGGCAGAGAACATCTCAGACGGGTAAATTGTGGGACGTGATTAGATGGGATGCGGGCCAGAAAGTTTCCTGAAACAGCAGTGAACAAACACCCGTATTGGGTCACTTGTATAGAAGCTTGGCCTCCTCCCTGATTTACAGCTTAATTAATGGTCCGAGAGACAAACAGAGCCAGGAATAAAACACATTTCACCGTGGGAATCACTCAGGAGATGCTCACATTGACACCATCAGTGCTGTTACTGGGCACATTTTGCACAGATGTATAATAAAAGTTCTGAAAAATAAAAACTTAGAAATAAACTTTCACTAGTGCAAAGAATTAAACAAAAACAAAAACAGGAGCATCGAATGAGCAAATTTTTATCAAGTTTGTTCAGCAGTCCGTGAAACTGTTTTTTCCATAACCGTTACCTTGGTAACAGCTGTATAAGCGGCTCTTCTGGTTTTTGTTTGGTGAACATCATAGCTGGATGAACAGACACGGCGTAGCTTCACAGCCTGGTTTTTACCTCACGTTGTTCTCTGAAAAATCTGAAAGTTTTAAAACTGAAATGTGTTTTTTTTTTGTTGTTGTTTTTATTTGTTCTGGAACAACTCGTTTACCCATTTGTTTTTTGTCTCTCTGTGCCTTTCAGCTTTCTGCCCAGCTTGTATTCTTTTACATTGGTTCTGGTCGTTCAGCCTGCAGATGAGCTAAAATATTTCTGACCATTTAAAAACGTAATGATTGTTTCATTCTCCAGAGCTGAAGGTGTCACTCGAGTGAGGTGTCATCGTACATCACCTGCTGTAAGTTTGGTTTATTTTTGGCCGTGTAAAGATTCATGTTTAGTGTTAAGAACCATTTGAGGTATGTTTTTGTGTAAAATGAATAAACAATTAAATTTTAACAATAATTAAAAGCTTCTAGAATGGTCTCAGATGTGGAGCTGCATGGTGGCGCAGTGGTTAGCACTGTTGCCTCACAGCACGAAGATTGCAGGTTCGAAACTCGGCTGCGGCCTTTCTGCGTGGAGTTGCGTGTTCTCCCCATGCATGCGTGGGTTTCCTCCGGGTACTCCGGTTTCCCCCACAGATCACAACATGCCCTATAGGTTATAAATTGTAAGTCGCTTTGGATAAAAGCGTCTGCTAAATAAATAAACATAAACAGTTCATTGAAATAGAGCAATGCCATTAGGACAACGGCTAACGCTGAGTGCAGACCAAAGTGTGTTACTGATGACTCAAAATAGATACAGTCACCTAAAAATTGTAATGGTTCATCAGAATCAGAAGTTTTTATTGCCATATGTGTGCCAAGTCACAACATTAGGCAATTGCTGCAGTATTTTGGTGCAGAAGGTAAGATAGAAAAAAAAATTAATTAAGAGATAAGCAAACATAAGAACTAATAAAACACTCATGATAAAATTATTCATGTAAAAAGTGGCAAGAATTAGAGAAGCAGCTATCTACTCCGTGTAGGTACTAATCTGAGTGTTTGTTGAATGGTTCAAGCACAGCATCGGGTCACGTGACTGGGACCAATCGATTTGAGTGAGCTGCCCTAGGATTTTCGTTCAAAAGTCCAACTGCAGTGGGGAAGAAACAGTTTTTGTGGTGAGAGGTTCTGGTCCGAATGGATCTGAGCCTTCTGCCAGATGGGAGCAAGTCGAAGAGACTGTGTCCAGGGTGAGACGAGTCAGCTATTATCCGACCTGCACGCCTCAATGTCCTAGAGGTGTACAGATCTTGAATGGAGGGGAGTTTGCAGCCAGTGACCTTCTCTGCAGAGTGCACGACACGCTGCAGCCTCTTCTTGTCCCTGGAGGTAGCTCCAGCGTACCACACGGTGATGGAGGAGGTGAGGATGGACTCGATGATAGCGGTGTAGAACTGCCTCATCGACTGTGGTGATAGGTTGAATTTCTTCAACTGCCTCAGGAAGTACATCCTCTGCTGGGCCTTTTTTCTGATGGTGGTGATGGTGGGCTCCGATTTGAGGTCCTGGGTGATGGTGGTGCCCAGGAAGTGACGAGTCCACCATCGTGATGGGAGTGTCAGACAGGTTTAAGGGGGGGGATGGGGTGTGTGTGTTTCCTAAAGTCCACAACAACCTCGCTGTCTTCTGGGTGTTTAGCACCAGATTGTTGTGGCTGCACCAGGACACCAGACGTTCAGCCTCCATTCTGTAAGCGGACTCATCCCCATTAGAGATGAGTCCGATGATGGTAGTGTCATCAGCAAACTTAATTAGTTTGACAGACTCATGGAATATCGTGGAATATCATGGAATATTCATGGAATATCTCATAAACATTTTTACTCATTTCACCCTTTTTATAAATTACCAGTCTACAACAAAAAATATTTTTCAAGTGCCATTTTAAAAAAAAGGAACAAGTCATTTGAATTAAATCGAGTATCAAGGAAGCTGGGGAGGATGGCCACCATCTTGAAAATCGCGTCCCACTGCATTCCACTCTGGAGACCATGGACAGCTCCTTCAGAGGCAGACTGAGACATCCCAGATGTAAGACAGAGCGCTACCGTACGTCATTCATCCCCTCTGCTGCACAAGTGCATAATTCCTCAGTTTAAGCTGTACTGGCATTACCCTGGTACTCAACAACACCAATGCAATGTGTGTTCATTTTTCGTTCAATACCAGATTTACAAAGTATGTCCGTGTCTCTTGCAGTATGCTGCATGGTGTTGGAACCCAAGTTGTTTCCTTTTTTATTCGTGGTTTTTAGCAGTCGAAGGTTATAAATCTAGACTACTGCCTATGTGTATGTACATGTACCTTTATTTTTTTTTCTTCAAATTATTCCTTTAAGTGTTGGTGCTGCTGTAATAAGTGAATTTCCCCACTGTGGGATCGCCCCTTCTCCCGTTCTCATCGTTGAAAAAATTTTGTCAATCGCGTTGAGAGACCAACTGACCAGCTCCATTTTTAATCATTTCCAGTTTCCAGAAAAAAATGCTGAAAGCGCCGTGCACACGAGACAGGACAAAGAACCTTGGGATGAGGAGGGAGGGAGAGGAGAAAAAAGCGTCTGTACTCTCCAAGAGCCAGAAGAAACAAACGTAATAAAGTTTAAAACTTAACAATGTTTGAAAAGTTAAGAGTTTGAAAATTGCCTGAATGTAAAGTTTGCAAATAAAACTTTGATCATAAGATTCTATTCAGTTCAATTTCAAGTGAGTTTATTTACATAGCACCATAATAAACATTCCAATGCAGGTCAGTTAATTAAGCCAATCAGTAAAAAGTTTCCTATATGAGAAACTCAGCAGGTTGCATCGAGTCACTGACTGGAGTCAGAGTCTTTACAGCAATCCTAATACTTGTTACGTTTTCCCTTCTTAAAAAATTGTTTGTTTGTTTGTTAAAAAAAAAGGTTGATCTAGCTTCCTGGAAAAAATACTACCACTGAGTTGCCAGAGGCAGGTAGCTGCAGCACAATGTTATGAGATTTAAAACTGTAACAGTATACAAAACTGCTTTTGCATGAACCAATGTGACATTTTTGGGAGATTATAGATGGTTTTAGATGCTAGCTGTTCTATAATTAACAGTTAGCCTATTAGTCACTAGGAAAAGGTGGTTTCTTAGCTTTTTTAACCTTTTATGGTGAAAAGATTAATAATGTTGGGAAAAGGGACAAACAACTTCACATCACAGAGGTTTTATTGTGAACAAAAACATTTTGACGGGTTCAGGAGTTTTTATCATCAGCCAAAGATGTGAATTGAAGAACAATTTTTTGAATGCATTCAATAAATCATTGCTATCAATTATTTAATGTTGAACTAATTTCTCTATGTTCCCTTTAGTACTCCTCTCCCTCACCCTCAATGGAGTCGACTCCAACCTCCTCATAATCCTTCTCTAGAGCTGCCATGTCCTCCCTGGCCTCAGAGAACTCTCCCTCCTCCATCCCCTCACCAACATACCAGTGCACAAAAGCACGCTTAGCGTACATCAGATCAACCCTACGTGGACAAGCGGGTTCAGACAATGGATGGATGGAAGTTTTGTAGGCTTCATTTTTGAACACATCTGGGAAATGACATTAAAGTAGTCCTCCTGCGCCCTCTAGTGGAGCCATGCATGATCAGTTATTAAGAGTATTCAGAATATTTCTCCTGAAGTATTTAGGGGACAGGTTGTTGTAATGTTGTCCTTCCTCCGCTCTTACTGCCCTCAAGAGGGTTTTCAGTGTCATATTTTATTAACAGCCTCCATTACTCTCCCTCTCAGGTGGAGTCTACTTCCCAGAACCCCTTGCGCAGATGTCTCTTAAAGGATCATTAACATCTGCTCCATACATCACAGTCGTTGTTGGAACTATTCTCTACATCATTAATAAACATTTAGAAATTATAAAAGACTAACAACTTCACTTCAGAGATTTTATTCTGGACAAACCTTTCACCAACAAACCAAGCTCATATTTAAAACTCAATCTTGAACATTTCTCAGTTTTAGTGTTTCCAAGTTTTAATTCAAAGGAATCTTCAAAATGCATCGTTTTGAACAAAATACTTGGAATTACTGAGGTGTAACCATTTTAATAACACCTCAAATATAAGAACTTTTTTGGAATGCATCAAAGAACTGTAATCTATAGAAGCCCATTCCTGCTACTCTGGTAAAAACAAAAATAAAATCTGATGCTCATTTTTTTAATCATCGTTGAAGAACCAGACTTCCATAAAATAAATTATTTCATGTTGAACCAATTTCTGTTATGGGAAAATATTAACGATGTTGGAAAAAGGGACAAACAACTTCACAGAGGTTTTATTGTGAACAATGTAATGGAATGAATGGACTGTTTCCCCTCTCCTCTGCACAAATCATTACAACAAAAAACATTTTGATGGGTTCAGGAGTTTTAATCATCATCAGCCAACCAAAGATTTGAATTGAAGAACAATTTTTTGAATGCATTCAATAAATCATTGCTATCAATTATTTCATGTTGAACCAATTTCTCTACGTTCCCTTTAGTACTCCTCTCCCTCCTCCTCTCCCTCACCCTCAATGGAGTCGACTCCAACCTCCTCGTAATCCTTCTCTAGAGCTGCCATGTCCTCCCTGGCCTCAGAGAACTCTCCCTCCTCCATCCCCTCACCAACATACCAGTGCACAAAAGCTCGCTTAGCGTACATCAGATCAAACTTGTGGTCCAGACGAGCCCAGGCCTCTGCAATAGCAGTGGTGTTGCTCAGCATGCAAACAGCCCTCTGGACCTTGGCCAGATCTCCACCAGGAACCACAGTGGGAGGCTGGTAGTTGATGCCAACCTTGAAACCAGTGGGACACCAGTCCACAAACTGGATGGTGCGTTTGGTTTTGATGGTGGCGATGGCAGCATTGACATCTTTGGGCACCACATCACCACGGTACAGAAGGCAGCAGGCCATGTACTTGCCGTGGCGGGGATCACATTTCACCATCTGATTGGCTGGCTCAAAGCAGGCGTTGGTGATCTCAGCAACTGAAAGCTGCTCGTGGTAAGCCTTCTCAGCTGAGATGACAGGAGCATAGGTAGCCAGAGGAAAGTGGATACGGGGATACGGCACCAGGTTGGTCTGGAACTCTGTCAGATCAACATTCAGGGCACCATCAAAGCGGAGAGACGCAGTGATGGAGGACACAATCTGACCGATCAACCTGTTCAGGTTGGTGTAGGTGGGACGCTCGATGTCTAGGTTTCTACGGCAGATGTCGTAGATGGCCTCATTGTCCACCATGAAGGCACAGTCAGAGTGCTCCAAGGTGGTGTGGGTGGTCAGGATGGAGTTGTAGGGCTCCACCACAGCAGTGGACACCTGGGGAGCTGGGTAGATGGAGAACTCCAGCTTGGACTTCTTGCCGTAGTCCACAGACAGACGCTCCATCAGCAGGGAGGTGAAACCAGAGCCGGTACCTCCACCAAAGCTGTGGAAGACCAGGAAGCCCTGAAGACCGGTGCACTGGTCCGCCTGAGGACACAGAAAACAAATGAGTCATTTATCAGATTTATTACAGACTAAGTGTAAAAATATGACTTTACTCACCAGTTTGCGGATCCTGTCCAAGACCAGGTCGATGATCTCTTTGCCAATGGTGTAGTGTCCACGAGCGTAGTTATTGGCAGCATCCTCCTTACCCGTGATCAGCTGCTCAGGGTGGAACAGCTGGCGGTAGGTTCCAGTACGCACCTCATCTGGAGACAAAGGGAAACTTTTAGTTTTCATTTGAAAATACTTGTGTATAATTTACAAAATCTCATGTTCAGCCAGTTTGGGTTACAAGGATTAGCGCTAACCCCAACCCTAACCCTTACCAATGACAGTAGGCTCCAAGTCTACGAAAACTGCTCTGGGGACGTGCTTCCCAGCTCCAGTCTCACTGAAGAATGTGTTGAAGGAGTCATCTCCACCTCCAATGCTCTTGTCACTGGGCATCTGCCCGTCCGGCTGGATTCCATGCTCCAGACAGTAGAGCTCCCAGCAGGCGTTGCCAATCTGGACACCAGCCTGACCTACATGGATGGAGATGCACTCACGCTGGATAGGGGAAAAAAAATACAATAACTTCAGTTTCACGAATTAAATTCTAATGATGCCAAAATATACATATTATGTTTAACAAATGTATTTGAGCATGTTTAAGTATTGATAAAAACGAATAAATTAAAAATCAGCAGCAGCATCAAAACCGTCCGAGGGCAAAGGGGCAAATGGCGCACTTTAGAGACTCGTTGCTAGGCAACGCTCCCTCCACGCAGGAGAGGTGCTGACGTCAGCTTGAACCCTGAAAAACTGACTGAAAACTCTATTCCTCAAGTGACCCATGAAGAAAAAACAGAAACAACCCAGTCGGGAACTGTTACGGAGTCAGCCATTACCCGCGTGCATTTTTAATGAGCAGTGCCTTTCTGAAAGCGCGTTTCAACCATTTCCCCAGCGGATAAGGTTTCTTTAGGGTGTGGGTCGTTTAAATCTATTACAGCCATTGTTTTCTACGAGAATCAACAGTTGCTATGTAAGTTAGCCATGCCGAGGAGAAGAAGTACCGCAGTTCGCGGGTGATGGATGGGCAGAAGCGCCGAAAAGAGACGCACATTGTCCACTTTTGAAATGCTCTTTTGTTTAGCTAGCGCGCCACCGCCTAAATGAACCAAAACCCCTCCCACGAGAACCAACATTTGACTTTATATTAGATGTAAGTTTAGTTGGGCTAAAGCAGTTACCTTTTTATTTTAACATTCACGATAAGTGGAGGTCAAACCTTAAATATGCCACTCTATAAGCAAAGCTATTTATAAATTCTCACCATTTTTTCTTTGTTGAAGTTCTAAAAGAGGAGGGACGAGTCTTCTCAGTCAGGCGTCTTACAAGTCGACAGTTAAGGGGTCGATGTAAGAGGTAATGGCGCACATGAGGCTGTCAGCAGTATTTATACACGCGAGCCCTGCTAACGGTCACTCCTGCGCTCCCATTGGCTAGTTTACTGTCAGTCACGTTTTGACGCACTACGTGGATTCCTATTGGACTATCTCCGAGCTCGAGACAAGGACCGCCCCAATGACCCACCCGAAGCTTCCATCATTCATTTGTGTACTGCAACCATGGCGGCTCTAGCTGGGTGGAAAATGCTGCGTAATTGTCTGCATGCACGCAGCAAACAAGCTCGTTTTTCTACAGGCGGCTGTCCTAAGCAGATCCAAACGCATTAAATGTATGATTTATACTGAAGAGTAGACTAGAATCTGCATTTGAGTGTTATTTGTTCTCTTTTTGTGAGGATGGTTCGAACAACTCAACTCCTTTCTACATCTTTCATGAGTGTGCAGGCTCCAGATTATTACTTGTTTTCTAGCTCAAATATGTGTAACTAGTTACGTTAGTGATTTTGATAATAATCTAATCCTCTTTTCAAGTTTGTTTGGCTCAGACAAATTCTAAATTTCATTGAATTACGTAGAATTTATTTTGCATATTCAGTTTGTATTTTATTCAAACTCACTGCATTTACATGATGGCTGCGATGCTTATCTAATTTCAATTTCAGACATTGTTTTTTCTATTTCCTTGATACAAAGGAGGTCAAACTGCGCCGTCATTCATGTAGGCCGCAGTTCGCTGCAAGTGCCCAACCCCCAGCCTCCCTCCTAAGATTTAACGGTCTTTGGGAAATGAATAAAGGAGTTGCCTGGATACAGCCAAGTATCCACACAGAGTGCCATTATCTGGTGGCCACGTGACCCAGCTTAAAGAGCAGCGCTGTGCTGTAGCTGCCTGTGTGGGGGGGATGTAATCCTCCTGTCCTGAAATCTGCATGTCTGTGGGAAACGCCCTTGCTGCTCTGATGGGGTGTGCTGTGACCTCCTCACTGATGCTGTGGAAGAAGGATGATGCTGCAGCAGCTGATTTATTATCTGACATCTTGTCTTGTACTTCCCAAACTATCACATTTCAGCCACAGGGATCGTAAATTGCTCTTGACCAACAGACACTTAGGCCCCCTGGTTTTCAACAACAAAGAAAGCTCCATAACAACAGTTGACAGAGGCATGTGATACCTCCTTTGAGTGTGGACCTGCTTAACTTGGGTCAGTATCCGTCAGCATGCATTTGATCTGAAACTGTTGTATTTTCTTACATGGTGAGATCAGGTGGCGAATAGGGGAATCAACTTTAAATCCATAATGCATTTACACTCAAGGATCAGAGTGAGTCACAGACTTTCATTTATGTCATTTGTGACTTTGACGTTACAGACTTGACAAAGCTTCTCAGATGAGAAGCAAAATGTCGTCAGGAAACCAAAGAAGTCCAGTTGCATTCATTCAAACCTCTTGGGACATACGGACATTTGCACATAGAGGTGGGATTTAAGTCTGCATTTGAATGAGAATAAAAATATAAATATATGCACTCAGATAACTTGTTTCCTTTGTTTTGTGGTTGACTGACATTTCTCTACACAGCTGGAGTTTATCACAGGAATCAAAAGGTTTTTATCCTAGTAATGACAGGAAATGTTTCGTCATGTTGCATGTTGAATTTTATGTCAAAATGAAGTTTTGTGCATCACAACCCGTAAAGGTGCATGCGATAAAGGGACTAATATTGTCGATTAAAGTCCAAATAGGAATGGAGATTAGTAGCAGCAGAGTACATGTGTGTAAGTGAGAGGAACACTAATGCAACAGTGATGTTTCAGGGAGTAGAGGTAAAGAAGGGTCTTCAGTCCAAAGCAACGGAGGGGAAAAGAGGGGAAGAAGCATGTGCAAGCACTTTAGAAGGGGTGGAGAAAAGTGTCAGATGTGATGTGTGATAAAAGGGTTTCAACAAGAATGTTAAGGAAAGGTGTAGAAGACATCAAGACCAGCCATGTTGTTTGGCTTAGAGACAGTGTCCATGAGGAAAAGACAGGAGGCAGAACTGGAGGTTGCAGAACTCAAGATGTTGAGGTTCTCTTTGGAAGCGATGAGGATGGAGAAGGTCAGGAATGAAATGTTTCAGAGATCAAATCAGAGGACAGACTGAGACAATTTGGACATGTCCAGAGGACAGACAACGATGACATAGGCAGAAGGATGCTGAGGCTGGACCACCTGGTAGGAGGCTGAGAGGAAGACCAACAAGGAGATTTATGGATGTGGTGAGTGAAGACTTGAAGTTAGATGTGAGGGTAGAAGAAGAATATTGGACTAAATGCAGACAGATGATTGGCTGTGGCGACCTCGGAAGGGAAGAGCAGAAAGACTCAGATTTTTAGTAATTACAGCTGTGATCATAATAAATGTTATTTCATATCAAGCAGCAAATGAACTAAAACTGCCCCATTGTTCGTGCTTTAACAAACTAATGAATGCTGTTTTCCAAAACACTCTGTTAGCATCCCAAGGTAAAACTCTGAAACATTAAGAACATTTTTCAACACTTTTCTACCAAGAAAACAAACAGGAAGACAATCTGTTTTGGCAGATGCTTCAGGACAGGGGTGTCAAATATACGGCTCGCGGGCCGACGCCGGCCCGCAAGCGGGTTAAGTCCGGCCCGCGAGATGGTTGTGTAAACTTTATTTTCATACTTTACAATGTAGAGTGAAAATAAACTTATCTTTGTGAGCAAGTTTTCTCTGTGATGAGTAGTAGGGCTGTCGCGGTAACCGCAAAAATGAAATATCGCAATATGAAGAAGCCCACCGCGCTGCATCATGCGCCACCGCGATTACTGAACTTGGTTCAACTCAATGATGCATGTTGAGAAGGATGGCTGCACTGGTATCAAAACGAAACGCTACTTCGCTCCTTTGGGAGCACTTTGGTTTTCAGTACGTCAGCTGCTGCGCAGCCAGAGTCCTTGGCCGAGACAGAGCTGCCACCAGCGGCAAAAATAAATAAATAAATGCTCGGAGACCTGCTGAAGTCCCGGACAAGCACTGCTTCTGCAACCGTCCCGAAGAGAGTTTGAGCCGAGCTGGAGCTCACTCGCTACCTGCAGGAGGAATGCATCCACCCTAAAGAAACCCCCCTGACATGGTGGAGCAACAACCGGGAGAGATTCCCTTTGCTCGCCAGAGTCGCACGTAAGTACGTGTGTGTGTTAGTGCTACGAGCGCACCATCCGAGAAGGTTTTCAGTGTTGCTGGAAATGTTGCCACCCCTCTCAGATCCTCTCTCAAACCGTATATGGTTATCATGCTGGTTTTGCTTGTAGGTAACAAGGACGTGACCGAGCTATAAATCACCGTCATTCGTGTGTGTGAAAGTGAAATGATAGTGCGCCCGCCCCCCGGCGCGCGCGCGCCCGGTACATGTAATTTTTTATGCTTGATTTTAAACAACTAAACAAAATGGGGACTTGTTTCTTATTTGTTAGATGCTGCAGCCAAATTTGCATTTAAAAGTTTAACCTCCTGAATTTTGTTGTTTTTAAGTTCAGTCGGACTCCGACTGTCGGAGAAACAAACGTTACTGCGATCTGTGTTGTTACTGCCCTTTGATCTGCATTCAGTAAAGTGTTAGTAAAGAAGACATGGCAATTTTTAACCTTTTTTAAATGTGTAAACATTATGTTTAGATAGTACTGCAATAAAAAAAAGGGCTGCAATAATATCGCACACCGCAATATTAAGCCACCCTGAATCACCGCAGGGGGAATTCCTCAACCGTGACAGCCCTAATGAGTATAAATAAAAGAAAGCTGTGCTCAAGGCTCACACAAGAACTTGAATCACTTCCTGAAGTTGGCCGCCACTCAGGATGTGACTTCTGATGTTGATGTGCTGGTGAAAGCTAAAAGACGTAAAGTAAAATGAGTCAAATATACTTTAAGTGCTGCATGAAACTGATCTAGCCATGTGATCTGTAAGCTCTTTGAATCACTAAGGGATGTTTTTTTAATTTATTGGTTTATTTATTTTTTCAAATTTTCAAGTACACTTCAGGTGTCGTACTTGTACTATTTTGGATACACTGTCCTCAGGCTCCAGCCTTGTTTTATATTGATTTTATTAAAACAAAGAAAGCAATATGAAGTTGTTTTTAATTTACCGGTCCGGCCCACTTGGGACTAGATTTCCCTCAATGTGGCCCCTGAGCTAAAATAAGTTTGACACCCCTGCTTTAGGAGTAAATGCTTTAGCTGAAGCTTCCCAGTGACTCGTGCAGGCCTCCACAGCTGTTTGACACCATCAGCTGTTTGAAATATTTCAAATTATGTAAGTTTTTGTCTCCCGTTAGTCATGGCTCCATACTTTCACCAACCATAATATTTCAGTACAAATACAAATAAATGTCACTAAAGGGTGGCTGGACTCACTCGTAGGTCATATGTGATCTAGGCCCTTTATTCCTCCTGTAAAGAAGCAATATTCTTCTTCTGAAATGTTTTCACTCAAGGAAAAAGCAAATATGTCATCAGATGTTAAACAAAGGTTAAGTGAGTTAATTGGTTTTTTTTTTTATTCCCCTTTACTCCTTGAGTCCGGCTCATCTGATGCAGAAACTCATCCGTGGCAGATGGAGAATGTGATAGCTGGGTATCACATTCTCCCTTTGGAAGGATGCAATGCAGTCAGTTTTGTGCCATGGAGGACCACTCCCTTCAGCATTCCCATCCTCCTCTCTCTTATTGAGCAGCTGCTCAGACACTCCCTGCCTCACAGCTGTTGTTGGCAGGAAGAGGAGGAGGAGCAGGAGAACGTTTCTGGCAGCCATTACTGTTTCCTGTCCTGTCTTCCATCCTCGACTATTCCTGCTTTCTGTGACGTGTCCTTGCCGAATTGTTCAATGACTGACAAGAAATTCTACATAAAACTCAGCAGCTTTGATCCAATCCCACTATTTTCCAGCAATAGCTTCCTGATACTTCATCCCTGACAGGAATCAAGTCAATGTCTTTCACTCTGATGCTTGAAACAGGCCAGCAGGCTGCACCCACAGACATACATGTTATGGATGCACCCAGCCTCTGTTCTGCTGAACAGCAGAGGCTGCAGATCACGTGATCGGCCCACTCGATGACATCATTGCAGAGAATCTGGGACAAAGCGGGAGGAGAGCTGGCACGAAGATGAACGTCAAGGAAGCTCCCTGCAGCATGGACACTGGGACACAGCAGCTGGAGATGGAAGCTTCTGGAACAGAGTTTGCTCCTCCCACTTTAGCGTAAAACGTCATCCACCTCCTTCATTTGGGAGGTGATGTGGGGAAAATGCCACACCCAAGTGGTTGTGGATGCTGTGATGGATGCCCAATAAACCTGCTTTGTTTGAACTCCGTTTTTACATATTTTCAGCTGATCAAAAATAATAATTATATATGTTACCGATATGAATAAAATATAAGTTACAAAAATAAATGTATTGCAAATAACACGTTTTGAAACATTGAGGCTATTTCAGATTGTGTCTGCATGTTTTCTCCCTACGTGAAACCAGATATTTCTAATCACACCAGCATGCAAACGAACTGCAGAGATAAATAAATGCTTATCTGAGGAAATGTGCGCAGCCTGACCAAACGGCGGCAGTAGAAGAGCCCTTTTCCCTCTGTCCTCACAGCAAACCCCTGCCTGCCTGCCTGTATAAAACCAGCCTGCACCGCCCTCCCGTTCAGCAGTTGTTGCATCGACCCCGTTGGGTACAACAAGCAACGCAAACACCCCGTTTTTACAAACACCCTTTTCTTCTCCTCTTCCTCTCCGAACCTCCGGCGGAAACATGGTGAGTTGATTTAAGAACAAATCCAATCCACCGGGTAGATTTTCATTTTAATTCAGCTATTAGACGACGGGTTGCTGAATTTCGGAGAGGTTTTGGATGAATAATCAGCTCTCTGCAACGTGTTTTATTGATGTTTGATGTGAAATACGAATACTGGATTTTTGCGGCTGACGCACAGATTGATCCGCAGTCGCACAATGTGAGTTTCATTGTGAAGTGGTGAGAACAATGAGCTGGCTGGCGTAGAAAAGGCACGGAGAGAACAAGCCATCCTCTTTATTATAGAAGGTCAGAATTATTACACTTTTTATTTGTGTAAATGTTAATTGTCAAAGGTGAACAAATAAATCAGACTTAATTCTGGGCGGGGCTGGACGGAGAAATTTCATCCATCATTTTTTATTCATGAGAATTTTGATTCAAACAAAAAAAACGGAAAATATATTTGATTCAGATATGAACAAAACCGAAAACCCCATTTATTTTCAGCTACTTAATACTTTTTCTCTGATGTGTAATTAGCTGGCATGAAGGAGCAGTCATTTTATTTAGCATCTTCAAGGAAAACGTTGGGATATTCCAATTTGACTGAATGCACGCGCCTGTGCGCAAGCGACTGAATTTGCATGTTTGGCTATCTTTGCATAAGAGAAAGGAGATGAGATAAAATAGACAAAAGCAGATTGAAAAGACTGGAGGAAGCCGGTGTGTGCAGCCTCTGTGGGGGCTGCTGTCAGGTTTTTCTGTCCCCCGTGAATTGTGGTGCAGGGAGGAGCCTCCTCCGGCTGCAGTGACTGCTCTGACAGACAGGGGGAGCTGCTAAATATTCTCAGTTGATACAAAGGTGATGTTAAAAACTGACTCATTTCTTCTTTGCTTCTATCCAGCGTGAGTGCATCTCCATCCATGTAGGTCAGGCTGGTGTCCAGATTGGCAACGCCTGCTGGGAGCTCTACTGTCTGGAGCATGGAATCCAGCCGGACGGGCAGATGCCCAGTGACAAGACTCTAGGAGGTGGAGATGACTCCTTCAACACATTCTTCAGTGAGACTGGAGCTGGGAAGCACGTCCCCAGAGCAGTTTTCGTAGATTTGGAGCCTACTGTCATTGGTAAGGGTTAGGCTTGGGTTAAGCACTAATCCTTGTAACCCAAACTGGCTGAACATGAGATTTTGTAAATTATACACAAATAATTTCAAATGAAAACTAAAAGTTTCCCTTTGCCTCCAGATGAGGTGCGTACTGGAACCTACCGCCAGCTGTTCCACCCTGAGCAGCTGATCACGGGTAAGGAGGATGCTGCCAATAACTACGCTCGTGGACACTACACCATTGGCAAAGAGATCATCGACCTGGTCTTGGACAGGATCCGCAAACTGGTGAGTAAAGTCATATTTTTACACTTAGTCTGTAATAAATCTGATAAATGACTCATTTGTTTTCTGTGTCCTCAGGCGGACCAGTGCACCGGTCTTCAGGGCTTCCTGGTCTTCCACAGCTTTGGTGGAGGTACCGGCTCTGGTTTCACCTCCCTGCTGATGGAGCGTCTGTCTGTGGACTACGGCAAGAAGTCCAAGCTGGAGTTCTCCATCTACCCAGCTCCCCAGGTGTCCACTGCTGTGGTGGAGCCCTACAACTCCATCCTGACCACCCACACCACCTTGGAGCACTCTGACTGTGCCTTCATGGTGGACAATGAGGCCATCTACGACATCTGCCGTAGAAACCTAGACATCGAGCGTCCCACCTACACCAACCTGAACAGGTTGATCAGTCAGATTGTGTCCTCCATCACTGCGTCTCTCCGCTTTGATGGTGCCCTGAATGTTGATCTGACAGAGTTCCAGACCAACCTGGTGCCGTATCCCCGTATCCACTTCCCTCTGGCTACCTATGCTCCTGTCATCTCAGCTGAGAAGGCTTACCACGAGCAGCTTTCAGTTGCTGAGATCACCAACGCCTGCTTCGAGCCAGCCAATCAGATGGTGAAATGTGACCCCCGCCACGGCAAGTACATGGCCTGCTGCCTTCTGTTCCGTGGTGATGTGGTGCCCAAAGATGTCAATGCTGCCATCGCCACCATCAAAACCAAACGCACCATCCAGTTTGTGGACTGGTGTCCCACTGGTTTCAAGGTTGGCATCAACTACCAGCCTCCCACTGTGGTTCCTGGTGGAGATCTGGCCAAGGTCCAGAGGGCTGTTTGCATGCTGAGCAACACCACTGCTATTGCAGAGGCCTGGGCTCGTCTGGACCACAAGTTTGATCTGATGTACGCTAAGCGTGCTTTTGTGCACTGGTATGTTGGTGAGGGGATGGAGGAGGGAGAGTTCTCTGAGGCCAGGGAGGACATGGCAGCTCTAGAGAAGGATTACGAGGAGGTTGGAGTCGACTCCATTGAGGGTGAGGGAGAGGAGGAGGGAGAGGAGTACTAAAGGGAACATAGAGAAATTGGTTCAACATGAAATAATTGATAGCAATGATTTATTGAATGCATTCAAAAAATTGTTCTTCAATTCACGTCTTTGTTTGGCTGATGATAAAAAAACTCCTGAACCCGTCAAAATGTTTTTGTTCACAATAAAACCTCTGTGATGTGAAGTTGTTTGTCCCTTTTTCCAACATCAATAATCTTTTCCCCATAAAAGGTTAAAAAAAAGCTAAGAAACCACCTTTTCCTAGTGACTAATAGGCCAACTGCTAACAGCTAGCATCTAAAACCATCTATAATCCCACAAAAATGTCACTTTGGTTCATGCAAAATTAGTTTTATATACTGTTACAGTTTTAAGTCTCGTAACATTGTGCTAGAGCTACCTGCCTCTAGCAGCTCAGTGGTAGTATTTTTTCCAGGAAGCTAGATCAACTAGCAGTAGCAAAAGATTTTGCTCTGCAGGCTGCTCTAGCCCTGCTCCATTGTAGCCTCAGCGGGTCTGCTATTGTGTAGGAGTAACATACGTATGTATCTGGGTGCTGTTGAAGCTTGATATACTACACTACACTTTGACCAATAAGATGTGAATTTCTATATAAATATGGAAATTCAGTCTGATTGGTCTTTGAATGTTTAACCAGAAGATTTAGAACTCTTCGTATTAATTCAAGAAGAGAGTCAAGTTTATAAAAAGTAAGAAATGTATTTCCTAAACAATTAAAAACATCACAACTCGGACACTTTATGTGATGAATGAATCTAAGTGGATGGAATGTGAGGTGTGATGATGTGTGAATGTGATGTTTTCAGGACCTTTGTATCTGAAGAAACTGAGTTCTGAGTGGGAGTGAATTTGGTCTGCTATAGCTATAAGTTGATGGTTTCTAAAACCACATCAGACGCAATCTGTGAGCCTACGTACCCTTCGTCGGGGACCCCCGTTGTAGATCCGGACTGTCAGGTAGTCGGATGGACCCCAAAGGTACCGAAGTCCGTAGGAAAAACTGCAGTACGACCAGACCGGTCTCAAGATGTCTCCAGGTCACCACAGTTGTTTGCGTCTTAGGAATAACTCTTACGGAGTTGAAGTTGGTTCAGCTTTATTCTGAAGGAACCGTTTGTGGTCAGCTGTAGCGTTCAGCAGGTTTTTGACAGCTTGTCAAAAGATGCGCTGGGTTAGAGGTTTTGCTCAGGATGGCCAGACCGAAGCTTTCTCAAGAACTGACTCACGGTGAAGTGAGTCCTGTTTTAATAATCATCATATTTGATTTACTAACAAATCAGAATTTGACACGCAAAAAGGGTTTTACCAACAAACCTCAGAAAACACGCCTTGCGTCAGATACAGGAGTTCTGATTGGTGGGACAGAAAGCTGTGTGTCATGATATTGGTTTAGCCTTGTCATTGTCACGTGTCTGAGTGTGTTAGCTGTCAGTAGATAGCGATTCACTTGTTAAATCTAACTTTATTGATCATAACATAATAATATTCATTTCAACCTCAGTAATTTAAGCACAGATTAATCAAAACATTGTTATTATTCTTCAACCATTGTTGTTCATTCAACCATATGATTATTTACTCATCTCGTTCATTATATGATTTAATTTTGAAAGTTCATCCATCTTGTGCTGTGAAGCGAAGCAGTCTTAGATAAGAGGAAGCTTGGAGGGACCTTAGGCAAGCGACAGAATCTTTCTTGCAGATTAAAGAAGCACTAGTTAAGACTTCTGTCTCCAAATGACCCGATACTGAAGAGGTGACCTGTAGATGGAAAAACAGACCATTTCCAGAGGCTACAATTGTCTTGCCAATCACAGCGCTCTGTTGGGCAGGCTTAGCACTAGAGCTGACAAGGAAAAACTACAAAGATGGCTTAGGTTTGGGAATGAGCCTAAGCCATCTTTGAACGATTTAGAATTTGGTTTTTCTTTGAGACTTGAGCAGATAGAGGTATTTAAATCAATTATTTTGTGAAAGGATGTATTTGCTTCTTCTTTGATGGTTTATGGCAGACTGTCCTGTTGACTGACATCAGTAGTGGTGAGTTTGTCACGGTATGTGTTGCTCTGAAGGGTCAAAATGCTGTCCAGTTGCACGTGGAGACAGTTTGAAAGACCACCATTTATAGATTACGCCCCACGACTGAGATCTGTTTATGGGTCTTAGCCAGACTATCCATCCATCCATCCATCCATCCATCCATCCATCCGTCCATCCATCCATCCAAAATCGGGTCGCTGGGACAACAGCCTAAATCGAGAGGTCCAGACTTCCCTCTCCCCAGCTACTTGTGCCAGCACTTCTGAGGGGATCCGGAGGTGTTCACTGGCCAGCGGAGTGACATAGTCCCTCCAGTGTGTCCTGGGTCTTCCTTCAGGTCTTCTACCAGTTGGACGTGCCCAGAAAACCACCAGGGTGGCATCCTAATCAGATGCCCAAGCCACCTCAACTGTCTCCTCTCGAGCTGGACCATATATTAATAAACATAGCCTGCCAGGCTAGGAAAATCATGTAATACAAAATTAATATTAGAGTACGGGTTTATGAACTATTGTGCACTTGCATGGTCACACAGAAAGTAGCACTGTTCTCTTGGAGAGATCCCCCACCACCATCACCACCGTCTCACACACACACACACACACACACACACACACACACACAACCATCACCACCATCACACACACACACACACACACACACACACACACACACACACAACCATCACCACCATCACACACACACACACACAACCATCACCACCGTCACAAACACACACACACACACACACACACAACCATCACCACCATCACACACACACACCAACATCACCACCGTCACACACACACACACACACAACCATCACCGCCGTCTCACACACACACACACACACACACACACACACACACAAAACCATCACCACCGTCTCACACACACACAAAACCATCACCACCGTCTCACACACACACACACACACACACACACACACCCATCGCCACCATCTCACTCACACACACACACACACACACACACACACACACACACACACACAACCATCACCACCATCACAAACACACACACACACACACACACACACACACACACACACAACCATCACCACCATCACACACACACACACACAACCATCACCGCCGTCTCACACACACACACACACACACACACACACAACCATCACCGCCGTCTCACACACACACACACACACACACACACACACACACACACACACACACACACACACACACACACACACAAAACCATCACCACCGTCTCACACACACACACACACACACAACCATCACCGCCGTCTCACACACACACACACACACACACACACACACACACACACACACACACACAAAACCATCACCACCGTCTCACACACACACACACACACACACACACACACACAAACACACCCATAGCCACCGTCTCACTCACACACACACACACACACACACACACACACACACACACACACACACACACACACACACACACACACACACACACACAGCCATCACCACCGTCACAAACACACACACACACACACACACACACACACACACACACACCAACATCACCACTGTCACACACACACACACACACAACCATCACCGCCGTCTCACACACACACACACACACACACACAAAACCATCACCACCGTCTCACACACACACAAAACCATCACCACCATCTCACACACACACACACACACACACACACACACACACACACACACACACACACACACACACACACACACACACACACAAAACCATCACCACCGTCTCACACACACACACACACAAACACACCCATAGCCACCGTCTCACTCACACACACACACACACACACACACACACACACCCATCGCCACCGTCTCACTCACACACACACACACACACACACACACGCGCGCGCACTCACACACACACACACACACACACACACACACACACACCCATCGCCACCGTCTCACTCACACACACACACACACACACACACCCATCGCCACCGTCTCACTCACACACACACACACACACACACACACACACACGCGCACTCACACACACACACACACACACACACACACCCATCGCCACCGTCTCACTCACACACACACACACACACACACACACCCATCGCCACCGTCTCACTCACACACACACACACACACACACACACACACACACACACACACACACACACACACACACACACACACACACACACACACACACACACACACAAACACACACACCAAAAATATGCATGTTAGGCTGACTGAAGATTGTGAGCGAGTGAGTGTGTGACAGCTGTTTGTCTAAATGTGGACCTTTGATGGACTGGCAGTCTGTCCAGGGTGTCCCCTGCATCGTAGCCGGTGAGTGCTGGAGTTAGGCACCAGCTCCCTGAGACCTTAGTGAGGTAAATTGCTGTTTAGAAGATTTCAGACAATAAAAATGTTTGCTAGTTCAGTCAGAGCTTTACTCCATTTCTCCAAACTTAGGTTGCAGCTTTCACTGTGGCTGTAGATCCCATGTGGTAAGAGATCGTGACATACAAGTGCTTGTAATGAATATCTGGGTGCTGAAAGTCATAATTATCTCAATGAAAACAAAGAAAGGGTTGAAATATCTCGCTTTGCATGGAATTAATCGATCTCCAGTAGTTTCACCTTTTAAGATGATTTACTGAAATTCTTAAATTTTTGCACAATATTTTAAATTAACCAGTTTCACCAGTATGTCCACTATTTTCCATAGGTTGCTAAGCCTGTAAATCCAACATTTTGCATGATTTTGCAGCAGACTGAGAGTACTAACCTTTTCGTTAATACATTTTGCAAAATAAAAGCAAATCGACCCATGAATGAAACTGCTTTGAACAATGTTTATTTGGAGAAACATTCAAATTTATCTTTGTCCAAATTCAAGTACAAATGTTCAAATGACCTCTAAAATAGTACAAAAACAGTGTAGGAATATAGGGTGCTGATTATGAAACCCTAAATAATACCAATTAGTTAAGTGTTGTTTAAAAAGTATAAAATCCATCCCAGGTCTGTTGCCTTCTACCAAAACAGGTTCAGCTCTGTTATATTATTATAATCTTTAGGGGCTGTGCACGTTTGGGGGCTCACAGCAGCCTGTCCTGCAGCAGAGGGCAGTCATCGAGGGCTCTTTTTTTATTCTGGGACTTCCAGAACTTTGGGGCTCCAGAGCAGCTGAGAACACCACTAAGCTGAGGGCCTTCAGATGCTGTGGTGTCCTCCTTCAAGGGCTGGTAGGACTTAAAGCGTCTGTTTAAATAAAAAACAAACACAAATGTAGACGTCTTTTAAAAAGGCTTGGTACGTCATAACTTTTGTTGCATGAAAAAAATATATAAGTGGCGAAATGTAAAGTAGCAGCACTTGTTGGAGGACCCATAACCTGTGACTGAAACCAAGTTGAGTGAATAAACTCGTAGGATGGAACCAATTAGCAAAACATCAACACGTTACATGGATGCTAGAAGGCTGGAGAGGTGAGTTTTGCAGACAAAGCTCTGATTCTGGAGCAAAAATGTGAGATTTTTTAGCTTGTAAAAATTAATAAGACTACAAATCAGATGTTGCATGTGGCTATGACATCACTGAGGGATCTCTTCTCCCCCAGTGTAGATGCTACTTACAACATGGCCAGATTTATAGTGGTTTTCTCCACATTTAATAATCCTCCTTTCATCCTGGAAGAAGGATACGATGCTCACTAAACTCACAGCCATTTTCTTCTCCTCTTCTCTGTTTCTTGTTTGATGATGTCAATTCGATGAGACGAGCATTTGTAGTCCACTACGTCTTTTCACCCAAAACCCATAATAACTTTTGCCTTCAACCTAAGTTAACCTTTGTGTCTATAAAATTAATTCACATCGTGTGACATCAGTGGCAGATATCAAACAAGTTAAAAATATATATATTTATTGGCCCAGAGACTCCCATTATTTTTTTTGGCAATGGGGGATCCATAGTCTGGAAGTAGATGGACATGTCCTAGGCTCTCTAATCCAAAAATCACCTGAGCACATTTTTATGGGTGTGATTTATGAAGGAAGAATTGTATACAGCTATGGTACACAGTGTTTTATAAACATTTCTTTTTTTGCTTAGCTTTAGTAGTATCCTGCTCATCTTTGAATAGATTAAGTGATTTTTTATAGCACCTCTCAAGATAAAAATCACAAGGTGAATATGAAGCCCTAGCTCTTTACCCTCTCAAGGAAATCCATGGTTGCATTGGAGCACCCTACCAGTTTCAGAGGGTTTTGTCGACTTAAAGTGAGTAGAGACCTAAATCGTTGCAAGCAAGTTTGTGTTATTGGAGTAAGACCTTACCAACGGATACCCTTTAGGGTCAAAAAGCCCTGGGGACTGCAAACTTTAGCAAAATAGTGAGCACACCAGACTCCCTTTTATCACTTGCAACAAGTGAAGAGGTAAATGTGTAGAACAACAACATTTAAGAATGACAAAAATTTTACAACCGTTTGTTAAAAATAAATAAATGCATTTTGTTTTCATGAGCCCCTGTAGAAGGAAACATGGGGTCTAATATGGTGTCGCCCAGAGATTTAGGGTGTTTCTCAATGCCAAGGAACCTCGCCTTGATGTCTTGGTCCCGCCCCGGTTGCCTAGGAGATACACCATCAGGAGCTGCCAAGGCATGCTCCAATGTTCATGTTCTACCGAGGTGTGTATGGGGTGCCATTTGTAAAGTCAAACAGTCATAATCTAACAGCAATATTTTTGGTTATTTAGCATATCATAAGAGAAAAAATTGGGAGTTCACTTTTTCGAAATCATATTTTCATCATGTTATTCATACTTTTATAAATGTTAAAGTTTCCAAATAAATATTTAGTTAGCAAGCTAAATATTTAATTTGTAGTTAAATATTTATTTTGCAAACTAAATATGTAGGTCTGATCTAAATATTTAGTTTGTAAAATAAATATTTAATTCACTAACCAAATATTTAATTTACTAATTACATATTTATTTTGGAACTAAATATTTAATTTGTAAATTAAATATTTATTTTCCCAAATAAATATTTAGATCCCAGCTAAATATTTATTTTGGAGCTAAACATTTAGTTTGCAAAATCAGTATTTTGGAAATAAATATTTAAGTCTGAATCAAAAAAATGTAAAATATAGTGTGGAGCTAAATAACGTCGTGGAAAATATATATTTAGCTGGTACTTAAACATTTAGCTAATATGCAAATTCGCTTGCCAATAAGCGGAAGTTGGTTACCAAAATAAAAGCTGGATCTCGCTAACTTCTTTATAAACTCTTGCTCTGAACCAGAACTTGTTTTATCTCCAGTTCAATTCTTCTGAACATGTCCGACAAATTGGCTGAAGAAGAATAGAACCGGAGATAAAACAAGTTCTGGTTCGGAGCAAGAGTTTATAAAGAGGTTAGCGAGATCCAGCTTTTATTTTGGTAACCAACTTCCGCTTATTGGCAAGCGAATTTGCATATTAGCTAAATGTTTAAGTACCAGCTAAATATTTATTTTCCACGATGTTATTTAGCTCCACACTATATTTTATATTTTTGGGTCAGACTTCAATATTTATTTCCCAAATACTGATTTTGCAAACTAAATGTTTAGCTAGGATATAAATATTTTTTTCGGAAAATAAATATTTAATTTACAAATTAAATATTTAGTTCCAAAATAAATATTTAATTAGTAAATTAAATATTTAGTTAGTGATTTAAATATTTATTTTACAAACTAAATATTTAGATCAGGACTAAATATTTAGTTTGCAAAATAAATATTTAACTAAAAATTAAATATTTAGCTTGCTAACTAAATATTTATTTGGAAACTTTAACATTTATAAATGTATGAATAACATGGTGAAAATATGACTTCGAAAAAGTGAACTCCCAATTTTTTCTCTTATGATATGCTAAATAACCAAAAATATTGCTATTAGATTATGACTGTTTGACTTTACAAATGGCACCCCATAGATGTGTGTTCTCCATTTTTTAGCCATTTAGCTAGCTGAGCAAGGATACACGGGAGGTGTCTTGTAGCCTAGCCTTCGTCAAAAATTTCCCAGAATACACAGAAGATTGTGTCCCACCTCTTTTAACAAAACACGGCCAACCTTATTACCGTGTTGGTACTGGTCAGCCTCGGAGCTTTTAAGACAGTTTATTGCCTCACTGTTGGATGCGACTGAGTTCAGAAAGTAGCTGCTACTGTACGTTAGCTTTGGCCAGACTTTAAGATCGCTCCCCCACGTCTCTGCTTCAGTAGGAAGAAGGAGTGTAACGGTGTCCTGTTTGAGCTGTAACAGCTGGTGTTCATGCATGTTTTAGTCTAAAAGCCATAAAAAGGGGATTTGTGCAAAGGAATCACATTGTCTCAATGTAAACAAACACGGGACCGGAGGTCGCTTGTATCTTTCGTGCAAAGCATGATGGGACACAGGAATAAGGTGGATAGCCATGACTGCTGGGGTACTTTGTGATCCTCCTACTTGTTCATTCAAGCTCTCCACATAATGAGTCTGAATTTGCTTCACTTACTTAGTTAGATTCATTTCCACTGAGCCAGAACTGTTCAATGTCACTGATTCTTTTCATACCTCAGATTGCATCACTGCTTTTTGCAGATTTTAGTTCAGCTGGCCTAGTTGAGGTCAGTTCTTCCTCACCAAATTCACTCGTCCATGTCTCTCCTGGAACACCTGAATTTGGTAGTTTGGCAACAAATTGTTTGAAATAAAAGTGAAGTGTTTAATCTTACTTGTAAGAATACGCAACTATTCCTACTGCCAGAGCAAGCACCAGAACACCCAGCAACATGACAACAGGGCCAGAAGATGGCAGACCAGAACCTAGAAGAAAAATCTCAACATCAGTAAGGAAGTTGATGTAGACTGGTTTTCTGCGTGTTGTGCAGTTACGTAGCATTGTACCCATGTTAACGTTGACTTTGGCACTGGTGGCAGCCAAACTGACATCATTGGCCATAGAAACATTGATGCAGTAGACACCGGAGTTGTTGAAGAAGTGACGGAGCACCATCTGGCACTCCTTGGAAGGCTCCACCATGTTGCATGAGGTGTGAAGTGGCTTCAGACATTCTGCATCCAGAATCACGCTGCAAACTTCTTTTGGAAAACTGTGAGAAGAATCATCCCCATAGAGATTACAACATGTCAGTGACACTTCCATTGCAACTGCCAAATCCTCAGTGCTTATCCTGCTCGACTTATCGGCTGCATTTGACACTGTCAACTATGACTTTCTTTTGTCCACACTCTCTAGCACGGGCATCACAGAGAAAGCACACACCTGGTTTGAATCGTACCTCACAGGACGATCATTCAGTGTATCTTGGCTTGGACAGTCCTCTACCGTGCACCATCTTGCCACAGGAGTCCCCCAAGACTCTGTACTAGGACCTCTTCTCTTTGCCATATACACCACTTCACTGGGTGAGATCATTCAATCACATGGCTTCTCCTACCACTGCTATGCAGACGATACCCAGCTCTATCTGTCATTTCCACCGGACGACCACACTGTCTCTGTACGAATATCAAACTGTCTCTCTGACATATCAAAATGGATGAAATCCCACCATCTCCAACTCAACCTCTCTAAAACTGAACTACTTGTCATCCCAGCAAAATCATCCATACAGCACAATATCTCAATCCAAAATGACTTCCTATCTCTGGCTCCTTCAAAGGCAGTTTGAAATCTGGGTGTTGTGATTGATGAACACTTGAGCTTTAAAGATCATGTTGCCTCTGTTGCTCGTTCATGCCGCTTTGCGCTGTATAACATACGAAAGATCCGACCATACCTAACACAACATGCCATCCAGCTCCTGGTGCAATCTACTGTCATCTCCCGCCTCGACTACTGCAATGCTCTTCTAACTGGTCTTCCAGTCTGTACTGTGAGACCTCTTCAAATGGTCCAGAACGCAGCGGCGCGTCTGGTCTTCAATCTGCCTAAAAGAGCACACGTCACCCCTCTGTTCATTGAGCTCCACTGGCTACCGCTAGCAGCACACATCAAATTCAAATTGCTAACACTAGCATACAAAGTCCGAGATGGTACGGCTCCCATCTACCTGAATCCTCTTGCAAAGGCTTACGTCTCGGCCCGGCCGCTCCGGTCATCACAGGATCGTCAGCTAGCAGTGCCTACACCACGCTCAGGACAATCCAGACTCTTCTCATGCATCGTTCCACAGATGTGGAATGACCTTCTAAGCACTACCAGAATAGGGGCTTCCTTTTCAATTTTCAAGAAACTCCTGAAGACCCTGCTCTTCAGAGAGCATCTTCTAAACTAGCACCTTCCCTGCACCTGTCCCCTCTCTCTACTGTCCACTCCTTTGTTCCCTACTCTCCATGATTGATGTCAAGTTGTTGTTGTTATTGTTGTTGTTAGCCTCAAGGGCAACATGCCGATTATCACTTGTAAGTCGCTTTGGACAAAAGCGTCTGCTAAATACATAAACATAAACATAAACATAACTTCCTTTGTTCTTTTGCTGATTTCAACACCTCACCTTCCTTGGCAAGTAACGGTGATGTCCAAAACATTTGAACTTGTTCCAGATGTCATCATTACATTGTTGTCCAATTGTAAAATTTCGACTTTCTCAATGCCCTCTGAAAAAAAATTTAATTAGAAAATTTGATTTTCACATGTTTGTATGAATAAATTAGTAATGGAACGTAAGTCACCAAAAACTTCGATGCCCGTGCAGAAGGAGCCATATCTGTATATGACACAGTCATCATCATCAGGCTGCTTGTCGCTGACGTCTCTCCTAGCAACAGCAACGGCTGCAGCGTGGCCCGTCAGCACCAAGGCTCTCTCTGGTGAGTACAAACCAGGATTTCAGATAAACTCATATCTTAGTAGTATTTCTAATTACCTGAGACCTTTACATCTTTTATAGAATGCTCCATAATAACCAGCAGTCTGCCCTCTGGTGGAGGATCTAAGTGTTGCTGTTGGCTAGTGCCAGTGTTCAAACCAATTTACTTTTGTTGTAGAAGAAGAAGAAAATATCATTTCTATAGCGCCTCTCAAGATTAAAATTACGAGGCACTTCACAAAAAAAATGTAAACATATAAAAAATCATTTAGAAAATGTTTAAAAATATATTTAATATCTGGCAGACGCTATAGATCACTGTACACAAAAACCACCAGACACAAGAACAGTTTCTTTCCTTCAGCCATTTCTCTCCTGAATCTGTAGATTATTTTACCATCCTTTTACTATAGTTTTAATACTTAATCAGTATGCTTATGGATATGTGTGTGTGTGTGTGTGTGTGTGTGTGTGTGTGTGTGTGTGTGTGTGTGTGTGTGTGCGCGTGCGTGCGTGCGTGTGTGTGTGGGTATGTATATATGTATATAGGTGTGTGCGTAAATGAACATGTGTATGGGTATACATGTTCTTATGTGTTTTTAGGTATTTTTATTCTCATTTATTATGGTTGTTGTATGTTTTAGAGAGCGAACATCTACCGAAGACAAATTCCTTGTAAATGTAATTTTACTTGGCCAATAAATCTGAAATCTGAAATCTGAAATCTTAAAATGAGCAAAAATGGGCAATTGGGATTTAAAAGAAAAATGTTAAGAAAGAGAGAGAGTGAATATGAACGAGGGAAATCAGTGGATCCTGAGGAAGGTGGAATAGGTGGGGAGAGCAGAATAAAGAGAGAGAGGTGAAGAAGGTCATACAAAAGCCAGCTTGAACAAGTGAGTCTTCAGCTGCTTTTTAAAGGAGACCACTGAGTCCACTGATCTCAGGCTCAGGGGGAGAGAGGTCCAGAGTCTGGGGGCCGCAGCAGCAAATAATCTGTCACCTTTGACCTTTAGCCTGGTGCTGCACAACCAGTAGGCTTTGATCACTGGACCTCAGGGACCTGCTGGGGGTGTAGGGACTAAGAAGATCACCAATGTAAGATGGTGCTTGTCCATGTAGGGCCCTATAGACCAGAACCAGGATCTTGAAATGAACCCTGAAGTTGACTGGCAGCCAGTGAAGCTGGAGGAGAAGCGGGGTGATGTGGGTGTGTTTGGAGGACTTGGTCACAAGCCGAGCACAGGCGTTCTGAACCACCTGCAGACGGTTCAGGTCCTGTAATGTTATGGATCAAAATAACAAAACAACACAGATAACTATGTAACTTTTGAACAACAGCTGAGAAATTCACGTATCACGCTGAATCAAAGAGAGGGGAATATTGCTCAGTAGCCTCCAGTCATCATGCAAATGCAGGTCTCAGTGAGAAAGTAGACAATGGTTCATGTTCGGCCTGGTTTTACATCATCTGTGACCAGAAGATTTGCATCTTTTTTACATTTTAGGAGATAGGTTGATTTCTATTTCTCATTCTCCCACCATACTTGTGAGCTGAGCATTTGACACTTCATCCAGAAACATCGCTGTTGCACTTTGTTACCTTTAGTGAAATTGAGTGAATGATTACTTACTTGCTGCCTGCTTGTTTGCTGCTTTACTTGCAGCAGGCAGCTGGTTGACAGGGTACAGAGTCTCTGAGACTGAAGCAGAGGAGGCCTCACCCTCGCTGTTGTCTTCTTCTGTGTCTGAGGGAACCACGTTGACGTTCAGATCAGCTGGTTTGGAGGAAACCAGTATGGTAGCAGCAGACACCAAAACAGGAGCTTTCGCTTTATAGAGAGATCACTGAATTAGTTTTGTTTTTAAATAAACTCTGAATCACTTTAACTGGTTCTGGTCTGTCTTAGCCAATCCTGTAATCAGCGTTTATTACACATCAAGTCCATTTCAATATATTAGTTTTCATGGTCTGCCAGAAATAGCAAATGACATATGTTCTTTACCTGTGGTGGCCTGGTCAACTGGTGCACCAGGAACAGTTGTTGGGTTATCAGATGAAGGGTCGCAGGCCTTATCTGAGATGACTGCCTGGATCACTACCTGGGGTTTGTAGGAGCCCGAGTCGATGTAGGTGTGAGTAACGGTCAGCTCTCTGGATATCAGGGCTCCGCTCTCATCACCGAAATCCCAGTTGAAGGTGATGTCTGCATCACTTAGGTACTCGCTGGGGTCATGGAGGGTGACCGTGAAGGCAATTGCCCTGTTCTGCACAAAGCGCATGTCTCCAGCCACAATGTCATTCACTTGGTCCAGGGAGACTGCAAAGGGGATCTGATCTGAGGAGAACCCAAATGAAATAATTACTTTGATGATGTTGCCCCTGTTGAGTGTGTGTGTGTGTGTGTGTGTGTGTGTGTGTGTGTGTGTGTGTGTGTGTGTGTGTGTGTGTGTGTGTGTGTGTTGCTTTAACCTCACCAGTGATAGAGAACTGTGTTGAGGCGTATCCCAAAGGAATGAACTTCTCCTTGCTTCGGTAGTGATAGATGACGATGTCCATGGTGTAGGAGCCCAGGGGGATGTCATGTGTATCAATGGTCAGGGATGAGGAAGGCCCATCTGCCACCTGCCAGTACTGACCTGCCAGAGACAACACGCTTCTAATCTTAGGTTGGAACTAGGAGAGTCACTTCTCTAAATGTTTTTCAATCACAGCCAGAGACCCCGCAGGAATCCCACACAGTTCCACTCACCCCACGTCTTCCAGACAAAGACATACGCTGGCTTCCTGTCCTTCTTCACGGGTGTTCCATCAGGAAATACAGCCTCCCAGTCCATGTCCTTTATCCGGTAAACTGGTTCAGACTTAAGAAACTTTGTTCCTGGACCCAAAGAGAGTGGCAGCAGAAAACCTCAAGCTCATTTCTGCTGATAGAACGGCCTTGAGATATGTTCTCACTAACGTATGGAATAACTTTTGGAACATTACCTTTTACAAAATAGGCCTTTTTAAACAGTAATGCGTCTGCTTGCATGTTTGTGTGTGTGTGTGTGTGCGTGTGTGTGTGTGTGTGTGTGTGTGTGTGTGTGTGTGTGTGTGTGTGTGTGTGTGTGTGTGTGTGTGTGTGTGTGTGTGTGTGTGTTACCATTGATAATGCAGTCTTCAGCCCAGACCACGTCCCCATCAGGCTGAACCTTTTGGGTGTGAGGGAACTCCAGGTCAATGGTGAAGGTGACTCTAGCTCCCGTCAGAGTCGGTGAATCATTCCCAACATTGAAGCTTACTCTTCCACCTGAAACCAAAATAAACAAAGACGCAGATGTTTTTACACGTGTGTCATCAGTTCAGTTACCAAATGCTGTGTCTCACACAACATCACACGAACCTTTCCAGGCATCTTTGTACCGCGAGTCGCCATCTTTCCAGACCGGGTACATCTTAGCATTCCATGACGGATAACGGGTAAAACGGGTTTTGTGTTCTGAAAATTTGTGAGAAAAATCATTTTCCTGTTTAATTTAGTGTACTCCTACTGACGTGCGCTCTTGTTTACCCTCACTTACTCAGTGCCACATCCCTCCCTGGTTTCTTTGTCAGATACCTCTTCACTCACTGTCGTGGCCACATGCTCAGCTCTGTTATACTCTTATAATCAGCTGCTTTGCCAGCTTTTTATTTGCATTATAAAATATTTTGTTTTCAGCTAGTTCTCATCTGCTTTTGCAGCCTTTATGAAGTCCTTATGAAACCCATCCATCTGAGGCGGACCTCCACTGTACAAACAAAGCTCTGGTACCGATCTCTCTCATGTGACGCTAAGCTGACGGAAGAGGACGGGATTACTACTCTGCAGGGTTACAGAGCACAATTTGGAACAAGCACATTAAAGGACGCTCGCTAAGTCACACACCTGAACAAGATTAGGAATTTAGCCTGAACTACTTTCTTTCTACCAGAAACCCTCCAGTTTCAGTCGGCACGTAAAGTTGATGCTTGATCTTCAGTTGGTGTTTCTGATCATGGACGTAATTTTGGGGGGGGACAGGGGGGACATGTCCCCCCCACTTTTTCCAAAGTCAAGTTTTGACCCCTGCACTTTTTACCATCCAAAAACAAAATTACGCTATATTAAAGTGACACTGGTTGAGCTCTAGAACCATGCGGAAAACAACCGTTTGTGTTGAAGCCTGTTTCCCATTAGAACATACTGTAAAGGTAATCCCCCCCCCCCCCCATCCCCCATCCCCCCACTTCTAAAGTAAAAATTACTTCCATGTGTCTGATCATATTTCAGGGGACCAAAGGTGCACATATAGTTTCAAGAACTATACGACCTAACATGCTATAAGAGCGTAAAAACCCTTAAACTGTTGTTCTTCTCGTGCATTTGGATTTTCTTTTCTTTTTGAAGACACATGTCAGAGAGGTCGTCGCAGAGACCCGTGCATGGCTTCCAGAAATGTCTCCATCAACAACGTAGAACATTGGTAAAACAGGTGAGCTAGCTCCACTTGAAGCTCTAAAACTCAGGTAAATGTCACATTTATTTGTTTATTTATTTGTTTGTTTGTTTGTTTGCTAACCCTAACCCTAAATCTGCAGGTGACTTGATCCAGTCCCTGGGAGTTTTGACATATGAGGCACATTTTCCTGCTTCCTCTTTTACACCGAGGGACCACAAAGGGGAGCTGGATAGTTATCCGAGTATTATACAAAGAAATTATGAGTACTAACAATGTTCTCATTGGAGGGTTCTGATGGAACAGCACAGAACCAAACCACATATATATTACACATGACCTTAACCCATCAGCACATGCAAAGTAGACTTCTGGTAATTATCTCTGCATAGTCTTAAATCGGTAACAAAAGCTGAGTTACAATGCGCCTTCTTTACTGTGAAGTGGTGTTTTTGTAGCTTGGCTTAGTTTGTTTTTTACACAAAAGGTTTAACTGATGATAGATGATGTCACTCTATTTCCCGTCAGAAGCTAGTTTCTAGTTTTCATCCAGCATCTGTTTGTCTAAGGTTCCCATTTAGTTCCTGTCTGCCTCTGTCCTATAGTCAGGGCATGAGAGGTACTGGTGTGGTCACCATGGAGATCTTAATGAGCCACTAGCAACAGCATTAACATTTCTGCCGTAGAGTTTAAACATCAAAATGTGAACACTTTGTCTTAACTTAGAATGCTATCAAGCTAATTGCAGCACCGGAATCCTCCAGAAACGTTAGCTAAGCGTAAAAATAAAAACTACTGATTAATTTAAAGGTGCTAAAAGTCTGAGCGTGTCTCAAGCAACTTCATGTAAAAGTGCAGTAAATCATCGATATGTTATGAACAAAAGGGATTTACTACTCACTTGCCACAGTTTGTGAAGCTGCAGCCAGCAGCAGAAGCAGCACTGCAGACGTCCACATCGTCACCTTTTCCTTGCGAAATGTCCCTTTAGCACGGAGCAGGCAGCAGAGGAGTGGCTTTATAAACTCTCTGGGGTTTAATCTCCAGATCCACCTCCCCCCTACTGCAGAAACTCCCCCATCTCCCCCGTGAGGTTTAAGGGCACTCAGACGGATTGTTTCACCTTGTTACAATACAAGCATGCCTTTGTTAAACTGTTGCTATGCGACAATTAGAAATCCTCAAAGCTGATCACGAGGTACGCTGTGAATAAAATCTAAAGTGTTTTTTAAATCTCAACGAGCAGGTTTACTTTAGACATCCTCTCAGAACTCGTGAACAAGACCCGGAGAAACCGGACCTCTCCCCTGACTCCTAGGTGGTAATTTACCTTTTTCTGGTCAAGACCCATGGCCACGGTGCTGATCCCCATCCCAGACACTTTACATTAGTCTGCAGACCTCTTCAGCAAAAGCTGAATGTCAAAGGTTGATGGAACCGAAAGGATGACATCATTCACAGGACAAGATCCTCCCGCCGCCAAACTAGACGCCCTGCACCCCACAGCTGCTCCAAGAAATTCTGTCCATAAAGTTAATGAGCAGAACTGGTGAGAAAGGACACCCCTGATGGAGTCCAAACCTCACCGGGAACAGGTCCGACTTATGACCAGTACAGAAGTTGGTACATGGACCAATGGCCATGAATAAAGTGCCATCCATACTCAGACATGGTCATACGTTTTGTTCAGATTCACAAAACACACGTGGACTGGATGGGTAGAGCCCCATGCCCCCTCCAGCAACCTAGCAAGGGTAAATATCTAATTCGTGGTTCCATGGCCAGGACAAAAACACACTCTCCTCCCTTATTCCAAGATTCAACCATAGACTGGACCCCCTCTCCATTACCTTGGACTAGACCTTTCCAGGGAGGCTGAGGACCTCTGGTACTCTTTCTTGAAAACGTGAACCACCACCCTACTACTCCACAGCCACCATCCCTAGTGGCTTCCTGTACATTATTGTGTACATTTCAAGATCCTGGTTCTGACTTGAGGAGTCCTGTGTGGACAAATTCCACGACATGTCAATGCATCTGTTTAAAGTCTGCTCGTGTTTGGTGTATTGTGCTTTTGCATCTGTGAAAAGCTTTGTGAATTCTATCTTAAAAGGTGCTGAACATCCGAAAATCTTCTCTGAACCACAACATCTGCTCCAGGCAGCCTTCAGCAGCAGAAGACCACACCAGGTGTGTCTTCTGAAAGGTAATAACAGGAAGCTGAGGCTACAATTCACACCGGATCACCAGAACTGGACCAGAAGAGACTGGAAACCCATTCCTGGTCTGATGAGTCTGGATTTCAGCTGCAGCTTTCAGATGGTTGGGTCAGAACTTGGGAGTCATCAACATGAAAGCACGGATCCAGCCTGCCTTGTACTGGCTGCTGCTGCTTGTGTAATGGTGGTGGTGGTCCTCTTGTCCCACTCAGCACCACCTGAGCCTGGTTTGAACACCACAACCAACCCGAATACTGTAGCTGACAATGTATGACCACATGGACCCATCTTCTGATGGCTACTTCCATCAGGATCATGCACCGTGTAGCAAAGCTCAGATCATCTCTAACTGGTTTCCAGAACATGGTCATGAGTTCAGTGGACTCCAGTGACCTCCACAGTCCAGTCCAGAACCTTTGGGCTGTGGTGGAACAAGAATATCTCATCGTGGATGGAGCTGACGGTCGTGTGTCCATATGGACCAGAATGTTTCCAACATCTTGTTGAATCTACAAGATGAAGAGCTACGGTGGTTCTGAAGGGAAAAAGTGGTCCAACCTGGGTTTAAACAGGTGTGCCTAATAAAGCTGCCAGAATGTCTGTTTTTCCACCTCTTGTCATAATTTTGCTCGTTTGAAAGCTCCAATTTTTTTTCACGTCACTGTTAAAGAGTAAGTGTGTGTGTGTGTGTGTGTGTGTGTGTGTGTGTGTGTGTGTTGGGGGCTGGGGTGGGGGGTACTTATTGCATGATCTCCAGCACAAAACAGAATCTTTCCTCAATGTCTACTGAAGTCAGCTGATCTACTATCAAAGCACAAAGATGACTCAAATGCAGAGCTCACACAGTTTTAATAAGCAGGAGGGATTCCTGGAGTACAACACAACTGAAAAGTCCAAATCTGACTGAATACACTTTTACCAAGTGTTTCTGAGAGCAGGTTCACATCACACAACAGGAGAAGACAAACTGGCAAAGGAAACTGTTGCAAAGACACTTAAATGGAGAAGCCAGGACCCAGGTGCAAGACATGAGGCAGATTAGTGAGGAGCTTCATGTTGTGAACCTGCCTGTAATGAGACAGGAAGTGAATGCACAAAATAAAACAGGAAGTACCAGAAATACAATAAAACCAGAAACAAGACTGCAAAGCACTCAATCTGCAGAATCACCCATGACATCTACTTTGTTACTCTGAGTTGTGCGAATACTTTTGTGAAGCTGCATCAACTCAAAGTCCAGTCAGCTGTGCTTCAGTGTACACCACTCTAATATTTGTTATACACATAAAGTCTGAAACGTTCAGGCACATGGACGGAGACTCGTTCGATTTTTGTCGTTAGAACAATAAGTCGCACACGCCCAGAGGGGGAAAGGGAAAGAATGCAAAGTTAACGAGGATTATTAAACAACTTGTGACATTCATCCGGCTTTGTCCCACAACTTTAAAGTCACACTATCAAGAGGGTTTTGTCTCCATATCATTGGTCCCACTGCTGCCCTGTTTAAACCTCTTTTTGAACAAAGTCAGCATTCACAGTAAATCCTGATTAGATGTCTTTCATCTGTCAGCATGCAGACCGTGAACCCTGTAAGTCCCTGGAATAAAATCCTGGGACCCTTAGCTTCATGTTTCATTCCTTAATCTTCTGAGTGATTTCTGTAACGCTCAGTGAGACTTCTCACCTGTCCACAGGTCTTCTGAGCAGCTCCTCGTGAGCCAGCTGCTCCAGCTGTCTCTGGATAATTTTGTCTAATATTGAAATTTGACAGTGATGACACTTTCATCTGCCTCCTGCATCGGGCCTTCTCACACCTGGGGAGCACCACATTCTTTTGCCTCTCCAGTAACTTTAAAACAGTCCAGTCCTGGGTATTGAGGGGAAACATGAAGGGACCATGAGGGAACCATCATTTGTCCGTGTAGATCATTGACTACCTAACCAGGAGACCCCAGTGTGTGAGGTTACTGGACTTTGTGTATGAGGTGGTAGCCTGCAACACGCAAGCTCTAGAAGGATCTAAACATTGGCGGTTTTAAACAGGGGCCCACAGGGGCCTGGGCCCCTATAGAACCGGCCCTGGACCCTGTTATGGCCCCTGTGCTGAAGAGATCGGATTTTTTCCCCCCGCGCTGCCTCGGAGACGGGAACTAATGCGCTGCAGTGTTTCACACGGAGCCTTTAGAGCGCAGCACACTCTGTGGACAGAACTGTTTACCTGGTGGATTTTTGAATAAAAGATTAAAAATAGTTTAAATGGGACCCGAAGAAATTCTTGAGGACGACTAACGGAAAAGACGCTAAGAGACGAAGGCAAGCAATACAGTTTATTTTCCTGACATCAATGAATTTCCTTTGGCAAAATTGTGCACAAGCTCAAAATTAGTAATATGGCGATGACAAAAAAGAATTTTGATATTGCCCTAATTTTTCCCTTTTTTTCTTGCGCCCCCATGAAAAAATACTGGCCCCACTGTGGCCCCCCTGGAAAATTTGGCCTGGAACCGCCCCTGGATCTAAACTCACCTTGTCCCTCTTTACCCTACACTGCAGACTTTGGTTAAAACACAGACACTCACAATCTCCAGAAGTTCATGGACAACACTGCCACTGTTGGTCATGTGTCAGAGAGGAGAAAACTGGAATACAGGGGGTCATCAACGGCTTTGTCAGATGGCTAGAGAAGACCCGCCACTGAGTTGGTAAGAGGTTACCCCCATGTTACACAAGCGAGCGTCCAGGGCGTGGACACTGAACGGTGAAGTGTAAATATCTGGGTGGCTGTTCACCTCAACAACAAACCAAACTGGTCCACATGTACGGATGCGCTCTAAGACAAGGGTCTAAGTCCTCACCTACAAAGACAGCTGAGATTTTTGGGGTTAACAGGACTCTTGCAAAAAACTTCTGGTAGCACATGCTGTGATCGGACAGTGATCTCCAGCTTTCGCTGGAGCGGTTCGCAGCCGAGTGTGAAGCGGCTGCAATGAGAATCAGCTCCTCTAAATCCGAGACCATGGTCTTAAACCGGAAAAGGGTAGAATGCCTTCTCCGGGTCAGGGGTGAGGTCCTGCCTCAAGTGGAGGAGTTTAAGTATCTCTGGGTCTTGTTCAAAAGTGAGGGAAAACTGGAGCGTGATAGGCGGTTTGGTGCTGCATCTGCAGCGATGCGGGCGTTGTACCGCTCTGTCGTGGTGTAGAGAGAGCTGAGTTGGAAGGCAAAGCTCTCGATTTACCCGTCGATCTACGTTCCTACCCTCACCTACGGTCACGAGGTTTGGGTAATGACCGAAAGATACAAACAAAGCAAAATTAGTTTTCTCCGCAGAGTGGCTGATAGGGTGAGAAGCTCGGTCATCCGGGATGGGCTCGGAGTAGACCTGCTGCTCCTCCACATTGAAAGGAACCAGTTGAGGTGGCTCAGGCATCTGGTGAGAAAGGCTCCTGGACGCCTCCCTGGTGAGGTTTTCCAGGCATGTCTAATTGGGAGGAGACCCAGGACACACTGGAGGGACTATGTCTCTCGGCTGTCCAGGGAATGTCTTAGGATTCACCCGGAAGAGCTGGCTCAAGTTGCTGGGGGGAGGGACGTCTGGGCTTAGGCTGCTGCCCCCGTTAGAAGAACAAGTACATGCAGATAGGCAGTAAGCTAGTATTGTAACCTTCAACCACTAAAATCCAAGAATAAAAAATGGAAAACTTGGGCTCCAGAATTACGCAGCATTCTATAAATGTAAATCTGGTGTTCCACAAGTATTGAACACTTGCTGAGTGTTGCATTGATGTTAATGTGAATTGTGAGGAGGTGCAAAGGTAAACTTAGCAGACTGGTCAGGAGGGCCAGTTCTGTCCTGGGCTTCCCGCTGAGGTCCATCAAGCAGGTTGGGGAGGAGAGGATGTTGTCCAAGCTGACATCCATCATGGACAACCCAACTGGCTGCATAATACAAGAGCACTGAGCAGCACATTCAGCAGTAGACTTTTATATCCCCTATGTAAAGAAGCATGACTGCAGGTCACACGTGTCAGGTTCTTCAGTACAGTTAAACATTATGAAGCGATTTAGCATATTTTTGACTGGCACACTGGCATCTGCTTGTGTGGCTTATGTGTAAATGGACATCTGTGTAAATAGAAAGGTGATTTGTTCTATATTCCTCGCTGTCATGAGAGCTCTGTAACACCAATGATTCTCATTCCTGTGATAAAAAAGCTTTAATCGTGTCAACTTGTTCTCTGACATAAATCATTTAAATGAGTCAAAGTGTTGTTGACCAAAGGGAAAGTGTACTCAAATACGTTTAAATAACAGTAAATGAAATGGCCTTAAACGTCACTTGTTTTAAAATCCCAGTAAATGTCCATCTTTCTCTCTTTGTCTCTTGTGAGCCATCAGAGGAACAAGAAAACGGTGTTGCCTAGCAACAAGAACATCTCTGTCTCCCGCTGTCAGCAGTGGTCCAGTAAGACAAAGGGAAAGATAATTTATTAATTTCATGCATGAATCATGATAACCAGTCAGTCTGGGCTTTACCTAAATCAACCTTCATCTAAGAAACACTTTGAACTTTAATTTTTTATAATGTTTTGTTCATTTTGTGTATTTCATCCAAAGAACTTACTTGGGTATTTTCTCCGAGGAAGATGGTAAATGGCCTGTAATTGATATAGCACATTCTAGAGTCCTGGAACCCCCCAAGGAGCTTTACAACACAATCAGTCACCCAATCACAGACACATTCACACTAACAACACTACAGTGTTTGTCAAAATGTCATCAACAAGGTAAAAACAACTGTTGCTGTGTTAAAAAAAAGAACCAAGTAATGTACATGAATCAACAACACTGAGCTGTATTTTTATTTTTTAGGAAAACAATGTTTACATTCTTATCTACAGAAATAACGTTCTATAGTCCATTGTCATGGCATAAGTCCAGCTACAACTTTAAATTCACTGTTCATCCCCTGTGTAAACGTATAAAGCTCGAAGAATTTTACCTGCAAAAGGTCAGTGTCCAGCAGGGGGCAGTGTGAGAAGACAGCGCGCAAGTGGTGGAGCTCAGAATGAGAGGAGCTAGTCTTTTGATTGGAGGAAGACTTACGTCAACAAAGAAAGATGGCGGAAGTGGTGGAACTGCATAAACTGAAGGTTGGTAGCGACCTAAAATTACGATTTTAGTTTGATTTCACACCTTTATAAGTGACGGATGGGTGTTGATTTCTGTTTATTACAGAATGACGTAGTGGGTTCAGGGTAAATGGGATTAGAGGTTAAATCGTCTCGTCTGTGTGTGAAGGCTGAAAGCCGGCGTCGTGTGTCCGAGGAGCTACCGCTGCTAGCGCGCCGAAACATGTAGCTTTGCAACATGGGACGGTCCAACATATGATTTTATCAAGATATGACTAGATTAACGAAAAATAAAATAAATGATGGCATGATTAAATCAACCAGTGTTCAGTAGGGTCAGGTAACTATCAAATATTTCTCACGCTGTTAGATTTTACAGATCATCTGGTGGAGCAAATTATCTAATAAAAACAAAAATCTTGATTTGGAAAAATAAAATCCAGTACTTTTATAGAATAAAATAGTCACTGAAATGATACATTTTAAAGCATTTCTGTTCTCATCATCCAGTAAAACCGCAAACCCTTCTGGCATATAAACAGGGTTAGCAGATCCAGAAGCTGCTCTGTTTTAAACCAGGTTCATCATTTGTTTTGTACAGCGTCCATTTCTACGCACACAAAACAAGCCTGTTTACAAACGGCTGCAACTCAAATGTTGACATTTGCCAATGATCCTAAAGAGGCTGCTGACTAGACTACTTTACTTACATTTTAAATGATTTAACATGTTTTCCTTCCCCTTCTTCTCATGACGCAGCTTGCTGAACTGAGGCAGGAGTGTGATGCTCGAGGTCTGGAGACCAAAGGGAACAAAGGAGAGCTCATCGCCCGACTCCAAGCATACCTAGATGAGCACGGTGAAGGTACTTTCAGTTCACTTCTCTTTATTCACACACACACACACACACACACACACACACACACACACACACACACACACACACACACACACACACACATCTTCCATTCATTTCTGTGACTGTATAACCATTACCAATGCTGATCTATTCCTAACCCTAACTAAAACTTAATTCACACCATACCTCTAAAACCAACTGGTAAGCTTCTAAAAAAAATTAGGACCAGAAAAATGTCCTCACTTTGTAGGGAAAATGGTACAAATGGTCCTCAGTAGGTGGTGTGTACAAGAGCACACACTCACACACACACTCACTCACACTCACTTACTCACACACACTCACTCACTCAGTCATTCACTCTCGCACACACACACACACATTTGCATTGCTACTCATGTGGAGATCTGACATTGACTACCATTCATTTTAGTGACTGCATTATTATGCTTGTCCCTAAAAGATGACATTAACAGTCTCTTGTTTTATTGACATTGTTGTGTGTATTTTAAGCAGGGTGGTTTTGTAAAGTCTGTAATAATTAGAAGCACATCTGCTTTAATTAGAAACACGTCTGTAATAATTAGAAACACGTCTGTAATAATTAGAAACACATCTGTAATAATTAGAAACACGTCTGTAATAATTAGAAACACGTCTGTAATAATTAGAAACACATCTGTAATAATTAGAAACACATCTGTAATAATTAGAAACACATCTGTAATAATTAGAAACACATCTGTAATAATTAGAAACACATCTGTTATAATTAGAAACACGTCTGTAATAATTAGAAACTCGTCTGTAATAATTAGAAACTCGTCTGTAATAATTAGAAACACATCTGTAATAATTAGAAACACATCTGTAATAATTAGAAACACGTCTGTAATAATTAGAAACACATCTGTAATAATTAGAAATACGTCTGTTATAATTAGAAACACGTCTGTAATAATTAGAAACACGTCTGTAATAATTAGAAACACGTCTGTAATAATTAGAAACACGTCTGTAATAATTAGAAACACGTCTGTAATAATTAGAAACACGTCTGTAATAATTAGAAACACGTCTGTAATAATTAGAAACACGTCTGTAATAATTAGAAACACATCTGTAATAATTAGAAACACGTCTGTAATAATTAGAAATACGTCTGTTATAATTAGAAACACGTCTGTTATAATTAGAAACACGTCTGTAATAATTAGAAACACATCTGTAATAATTAGAAATACGTCTGTTATAATTAGAAACACATCTGTAATAATTAGAAACACGTCTGTAATAATTAGAAATACGTCTGTTATAATTAGAAACACGTCTGTTATAATTAGAAATACGTCTGTTATAATTAGAAACACGTCTGTTATAATTAGAAACACGTCTGTAATAATTAGAAACACATCTGTAATAATTAGAAACACATCTGTAATAATTAGAAACACGTCTGTAATAATTAGAAATACGTCTGTTATAATTAGAAACACGTCTGTTATAATTAGAAACACGTCTGTAATAATTAGAAACACATCTGTAATAATTAGAAATACGTCTGTTATAATTAGAAACACATCTGTAATAATTAGAAACACGTCTGTAATAATTAGAAATACGTCTGTTATAATTAGAAACACGTCTGTTATAATTAGAAATACGTCTGTTATAATTAGAAACACGTCTGTTATAATTAGAAACACGTCTGTAATAATTAGAAACACGTCTGTAATAATTAGAAACACATCTGTAATAATTAGAAACACGTCTGTAATAATTAGAAATACGTCTGTTATAATTAGAAACACGTCTGTTATAATTAGAAACACGTCTGTAATAATTAGAAACACATCTGTAATAATTAGAAATACGTCTGTTATAATTAGAAACACGTCTGTAATAATTAGAAACACATCTGTAATAATTAAAAACACATCTGTAATAATTAGAAACACGTCTGTAATAATTAGAAACACATCAGTTGTCTGTATTATGTTCTTTACTATTGGAGTGAACACTGTGTTTGAGTCTTTTGGCTATTCCTGTGTTTGAAAGACTCCTGAACTTCTGGCTCCTTTGGTCTTTTTTTTACAGATTTGTGTCCCATTTACTTTCTGTCTTCGTCATTTACACAGAGCATAGTCTCAGCGTGGTGTCCCACAATAAAAACTATCCCTGTGAAACAAGTAACTACTCAGCCTTAGACTTCCCCTTGGTTTAAAAGCGCTGAGTCTAATACTTTAGTAATTTAATGAATTGTTTCAGCCCAATAAACCAGCAGCATGTCGTCCTCAGACTGAACTAGATCAGTCACAAACTGGACTTTTCCCACAGATGGATCATTTTAAAAACCCTAAAATCATCCAACTGAGTCATTTCTAAGTTCCATTCAGGCTAAACTCCAGTTGTGTTCAGTTACACAAATGTAGGTTGTTTTCTTATCTTGCTGGTTTCTTTGGGTTCGCGTCCAAATGTCCTTGTCTTGTGTTTTTATTTGCAGAGGAAGATGTGGACTTAGACGATGTGCTGGCAGAGGACACGGCGGTAAAATGATTGATTATATTCTGACTATATTCTGTAGTCTGTTCTCTTGTTGTCAAAGATGTAGATTTATATTTGCAAAGGAAGACTTAAAGTTTCTATTTTCCTTTTAGGACTTCACTAAAGTTGAGAGTTCCAACACGGTGAAAGTGGACGAAGACACTGAAACGACTGCGAGTGAGATGTAAGTCCTTTAAATTTCATTTATCAATTTAACAAAGACGACCGGCGGGTTTTAGAGGTCCTCATCTGTGCCCCAGACAAGCTGGTTCCCAAAGTCAGAGACTCTCTTGGTCAGCTTGCTTCTCACACCAAACCCTTTGTCAGGAATCTTGATGTGACCTTTGACCCACCCTCTCACCCTGGATTCTCATGTCAGTTTTTTGTACACCCTTCAATTAGGGCTGAACAATTAATTGCATGTGCAATTAAATCACGATGTGACAAAATTAGATTTTCTAATCGCAAAGGCGATTTGACTGGCAGTGAGTGTTTAGCACAATGCTAATAAACATGGAAAAACCCATAGGGATGCTAATGCTAATATTGCTGATTACATTCTTACAAATTACAAATTAGGAACATGCCAAATGATTACATTTGAAGTCTAATAAAAAGTAAAAACTGCCATCAATCAAATAAGTACAGACAGATATTTTAGGAAAGCTAGAAAACTGTAAGAGACTTTAACTCCACTGAGCTTTGGCTAGCAGCTATGGACTTAGCTGAACTATGGAAGCTCTGCATGGACAAAACGCCAAAAATTCTAAACACAAAAGACTTCAGTAAACGGGACACACTTCTTTCCTGCAAATACATTCTCACAGGTGTTGCTAATACCTATGCTCCTTCAGGGGATGTGCTCCTCGCTGCAAAGCATCGCAGCTTCAAATACAACATTTTGTCTTTACTTGTGCTTATGTAAACTTGTTTTTATTCATTACAAGTCACATAGATTTATTTTGCGTCCGTTGGTTGAAAAATATGAGAAAAGCCCCTTGAGAAAATAATCATGAATTAAATTGCAATATTGAAGAAAAAAATCGCAATTAGATTATTTTCCAGAATCGTTCAGCCCTGTTCTCCACACCTTCATCTCCTCACGCTTAGACTACAGCAACTCTCTTTTCACGTGTCTGAGCAGAACCTCCCTGAACCGTCTGCAGGTGGTTCAGGACGCCTGTGCTCGGCTTCTGACTAAAGCTGCTTTCACACTGCATGCAGAACACATGCGGTCTGGTTTCCGCACGGCTTCTGCGTGGACCAGAACTGCTCGAGTCCAATCAGAGCATTCAAACGTGCTGCAGTGTAGTGCAGATTTGGATGCGGAGCACCGGAAAATTTCCGTATGAAGTCTATTCTTTCAGCTAGCTGAAAGAGTAGATAGTGCTTGTTCATTGGTTCTTCCATGTGTCGACTCACAAGTCTCAGGGGTCAGATTTGTTGAGGTATCTGCTCACAGCTGCATCTCCTGATTTAGTTACACCCATTTCATAATATTTCCTCCTTTCAGACCTGCTGAGAAGAAGGTGGTGAAAATCGCTCCTCCATCATCTGCCAGCGACGTATGTATGGCATGTTCTCACACGGGGAAGCCTTTAATCCAATTTTAATCCAACTTTAGCATCAACAGGATTATTATGTCTGTTCTGAAGTAAAGTTTCTGCACAACAGTTACGAATATTCTCCATCTGAACAGCCTCTGTGTGGAGAAATGGTGTTTCTAATGGGAGTGATGACCTAACAGCTAGTCTGAGTGCAGCTAAGACCAAAGTGTTTTAAAGCGACAACGTGTAGTTGTTACCATTAATCTCAGCTGTTCTTACTTAATAAATCAACTTTTATTATCGTTAAGTTTAAACTAAATAATTATTTGGGCAGAAATATAAAGGAAGGACGCACCTGAAGTGCTGCTGTTGGTGATTTTTAGACTTGTGAATGACCACACACCCAGCTGAAAAACCGGAATGTAAAATCAATGTTTTATGACATAAATTCATGATTTGCTGCGATGTTTAGAAGATTAGAGATGGTTTTAGATAACGGTGGTTTGTTTAAACTAGCCCTTAGCCTATCAGTCCTGAGGGAGGAAAATGCCATTTCTCTGTATAGAGGCTGTTCAGGAAGCAAAAGCAGTTTTAAGTAACTTTTACACAGAATCACACGAGGTTACTTTAAGGTCTATGGCAAACTGCAGAGGGGTTGGTTTTATTTTTTAGGTATCGCTGGTCTAACTGTCCAGCTGCCAGCAGGTGTTTGTCTGTTTGTTTGTTTGTTTGTCAGCATCATCTGCTCTGATTTTAAACAACTGGATTTAAATCTAAAGTACTGAATTGTTTTCCACCAGCAGAGACTACAGAAGAGAGCTGAGCGCTTCAACATGCCAGCCTCAGCTGAGAGCAAGAAGGCCATCCGTGCTGCGAGGTGAGGCTGAACACACACACACACACCACACACACACACCCCACAGGAGGATGTGTGGGTTTAGATCTGTGGAGCGTCCATTTGCATCTATATTTATTTTCTGTTGTTTTTATCTACTTTTAACTAGCCTGATTCAATAGTAGATTTGGGCTGTTTTTCATTAGAAATATTAAAAGATGCTGAGTAAGGAAGACATAATGCATTCCTTGAATGAATGCAAAGCCTCTAATTTAAATATTATCCCTGATGTGACTGGGAACACTGAAGGATTTGTTCCCACACTTCCACTGCAGCGGGCATGTGTCATAACTCTTTATTAAATGTTATATTTATATTAATATGGATCTGATCTGCCTTGTGTGTGCAGGTTTGGTTTACCTACTGATGCTACCAGTCCCTCTCCAGGTACTGACCCGGCTGTGTTCATAAATGCTAGAAGCAGAGTTAATAACCAGTAAAAGAATAACGTGATCCTGCTGTAGGTGATGAGGTTTGCTGATGTTTTCTCTCCCTGCACTCCTACAGGGGCTGTTGCCAACAGTAAAGCTGCAGTAAGTCCTGACGAGCAGATGGATCTTTAGATCCCCGGCTGGTGGAGTCCTGATGGGTTTAACGATTAATTTATGTCCTCTTTAGGTGAACCTCGATCAGCTGAAGAAGAGAGCAGAAAGATTCGGCATGAACGTTTCATCTGTTTCACAAAAGGTTGGTGAGCCGCGCTGCTTTAGTGTTGCTCTACACCTGAGCTGGATCTCCATCGGTCTGGGGTTTGGTTTGTTGTCTGGTCTCTTCAGAAACACGTCAGCTGTTTGTCTTTTGATCTTGAGGTAGATCAAACGAATGTAGTTGCTTGGCCACCTTAAATGCCTGGTTCACTGAGAAAACGTGAAGTGTTTGTTTTTAAATACGGTCACTCACTTCACATGCAGGCTGAATAGAAAAAATGTTCTTCAGCCCGCATCGCCTGCATTAGCCGCAGACGGGGAAACAATCGGGTCAGAAAAGGACGTTCTCTTCTAGGTCACTGGGAAAATTAGCATTCATGGCCCCGCCTACCTTGGCTTGGAACCAGGGAGGGATTCTTATTTTTATGTGATTATTTTGCAGCCAGGAGAGAGAGCAGAGCACTTTTTGACTAAAGCTAACCATTAGCATTCGTAACTCTACAACATGGCAGAACACGTTCAGGCTTTTGTTATTTGTAAAGATAAAACATAAACGTTGCATTTTTTACCCAAGAAAGAAGAGCAAACAAATGCATCAGAAGGGTTGTGTTGCTCATGCAGGGGACTGTTCTGTTCTGGTCCTGCTGGACCTGACTGCAGCCTTTGACACTGTTGACCATCACCGGCTACTGGAGAGGCTGAGAGACTGGGGAGGCCTATCAGGATCTGCTCTGGAGTGGTTCTCCTCTTATCTCTCTGAGCGCTCCTTCTCTGTGGCCGTCTCCCAAGTTTAGGTCCTCCACCACCTCTCTTACTCATGGTGTCCCACAAGGTTTTGTGCTGGGGCCTTTACTCTTCCTCCTCTATCTACTTCCTCTTCAGCACATCCTGAGCTCCTTCAAAGGAATCTCCTACCATCTTTATGCAGATGGCATCCAACTGTACATCTCCTTTAAGCCCCGTGAGATGTCTAAGCTGCAGCTGTTACACACCTGCTTAGACTCTATCAAAGCCTGGATGGCTGGGAGCTTTCTTCAGCTGAATGAAGATAAGACTGAGATCCTCATCTGTGCCCCAGACAAGCTGGATCCCAAAGTCAGAGACTCTCTTGGTCAGCTTGCTTCCCACACCAAACCTTCTGTCAGGAATCTTGGCGTGACCTTTGACCCAGCTCTCACCCTGGATTCTCATGTCAGTTCTCTTGTTCGCTCTTCCTTCTTCCATCTCAGGAACGTTGCTAAGCTGAGTCCCATTCTGTCCCGCTCTGAACTTGAGACAGTTCTCCACACCTTCATCTCCTCACGCTTAGACTACTGTAACTCTCTTTTCACGTGTCTGAGCAGAACCTCCCTGAACCGTCTACAGGTGGTTCAGAACGCCTGTGCTCGGCTTCTGACCAAGTCCTCCAAACACACCCACATGACGAGCCGGCTCCCGTCGTTCACTTCTTAGAGCCGGTTCATTGGCGACCGACACATCACTAAAGCTGATAAATCTCAAAGTACGTGACAGGCGTGGTCGAAACACACATCGTTAGTTTTCATTTAAATTGCAGGACAACGTGTGATCCAGGGCTTAAGGCAAAGCGGATTAGAAAATAACGTTTTTAGCTCCTTTGACTTGCGTTCATTTTTTCGTTCTTTCGGGGACCCGTGAGCCGACCAGAACTTAGACTCCCTATCATGAATTCAACGAGTAAGACTTCAAATCCTGACAGAACCCTGGAACAGCTCATCTGGAAGGTACTGAAAGTGTCCAGAATAAAGCTGCTGAGAGGGTTTAGGTGCTTCCTGGACATGCCTTGTACGGACCGTAGACCTGCTAGACATCTTCCTTTTAACATCATGTTATATAAAATAAATTCAGATTACCACTTTTGTTGGAAAATAATCAAATTCATCTGCATTCAGGACAGAAACGACAGATTTACTGTAACAAACGTTTCTGCCTCTGATTTATTTGTGTGATAATTAACATTTGGGGCGTTGCAGCTACTTGATTCTCTTTCACTGTTGTAGATCTGCTGCTGATTTATGACCCAGTCAGCTGTCGGCTATGGTTGTAAAAAAGATCTGTGATTGGTAAAGAAAAAAAAACAACTTAAACACAAAGTTTGAAGATATCTGTTCCATTAGCTGTAATAGTTGCTGCACCAGAGTACTGGAGGGTCTGTTTAATGATGGGGTGGAAGCTGTTTTTGTTCTCTTCCTGTTAAATGTGAACCATTTTAATAAATAATGTTTTGACACGTTATGATGGATAAGAACGCTATAATGGAACGTTATAATAAGTTTGTTTTTCAGGTTGTAGAGGATGAAAAGCTGATGAAGAGGAAGGAGAGATTTGGGATCCTAACGGGAATGTCGGCTGTTGGAGCAGGAGATGTGGAGGTGATGTTTATTGTTTGATTAGTAGTCAAAACAAGAGTAAATATATAAAAGTGCTGATTAAAATCTCTCATTCTGTCTTTTTTTTTCTCTCTGCAGGCAAAAAAAATGAAGCGTGCTGAAAGATTTGGAAAAGTGTAAACGGTGTTTTGTTTTTTGAAGTTGTGTTCCAGGCTGTGCAGCGTAGATTTCTGAGGAATAAATGATTTGTTGGGTTGTTTCAAACCAAAAGTACACTTAAATACAAAGTTCGATGCGACGGACACTCCCAGCGTCTCAGTCGTGTCCTACGTCTCTGGATCTATGAACGAAAGCAGGTTCTCTGTCTGGTTGCTCATTTGTTTTTATCTTAATTGAAATTTGAGGAGCAGCGTTTGATTTGGATTAAAAGAAAATCTGTTTTAGTTTTATTTAGGTATTTCCAATATTAAAGCCATAGTGAGTTAACTGCAGAATAACCGATCTCTTGCTAACCCACCTGTGACTGTTCGGTACTTAGCTGTACTTTTGGTTCACCGGCTGCTTGTACTTCAGCTTATCTGTTCCATTTTCTAACACTTTGTGATTTAAAATAAATTTTCAATTTTTTGACAAATCTGTTTAGTTTTGCACAAGATTTACGCTCTCACACACCGCTGCAACACACTTCCCCCCAAATTCCACTACCTCCGCTCCGCCACGAACTCTGCAGCAAAATCGGTCCCGTTGTAGTCAATCAGAGCAATTCCACTACTGCGGCCGTGCTCCGGCAGTGCGCCGCCCTCTGTTCCGGCAAAAATAGAATCGATCCTATTTTTGCCGGACGCCGGAACACAACGGACAGGAATCACAACGGCCCAACAGGAAAAGGAGCAAGCACAACTTCCGTTTTTCACAATAAATCGATAAACAAAAGGCGTTTTTTGTTTCATATGCACGGGTTTAACAACTTTTAACAACTATCAATGGCGGCTGAACTTTAAATGCACAAAAGTAAGCCATAAATACAGTTTCCACTATCAAAGTAGTCACACTTTGTTGATCCAAACACTGCTAATCTCTCAACACAAGTGATGGGCAGATTAAACAGTTCATTTCGATGCTTCTCCCACACGACGGGTGTTTGGATCTAACTTCCGCGTTTATTGCTCGGACTGTATCGCAAGATCTCGAAAATCCCGCGCATGCCTGTTTGCGCACCTCAGGTCTCCGCACCGAAGGGGAGCCGTTGTAGAGCGGGTACCAGTTTAAATCATAGACTGTAATTTTTAAATTCAGTTCGGAAGCGAGCGGCTGCGGAAGGCGGGGGCGGGGCGGAGGTAGTGGAATTTGGGGGTTCATCTGCAGTGCATGTTTCTGTGGACCATTATGGCGTGTACAGTACACTTACTGTGGGTTCAAATCAGCTTCGACTCCAGATACACCAATTCACTCACCAAGTTCAGTGCTGGTTTCGCTGCACTCTGTGGTTCATGTAGCCATTTAATAGGGGTTGACCTCTGACCTTGAAACAGGTTACTTAGTTTGTTTTGACCACCTTCTCTAATCTTTGTAGAATTGTCATTTGTTTGTCCAGCCATCGACTCGGAGCTCCCACTCACAAACACTCCCACTAGCAGCTTCTGTGGGGTTTGATTCGGTGGTCAGATTGATGACGACAAACTAAACACAGATCAGAGAACAAACGAAAGCGTGATATAAAACCTAAGCTGATATTTATTACCGCTGAGCTCAGGATGAAGTACATTCCGACACTCGGAGCATCGTAGAAATGAAGTTATTTATCACAGTTCATAATCACAACTTTATCCTAATGCACAAAACACATGCGCACACCCCCCCCCCCCTCTTTTTCTAATTAGAGGAAGCTGCTGATCTTCTAGTCCTAACATGTTGACACAAACATAAATGAAGTGGTCAGGGCTGCATGCGGATGGCTCCGTCTAGTCTGATGACCTCCCCATTGATCATTGGGTTCTCCACCAGACATGTCACCAGGTGGGCGTACTCGGCAGGGTCTCCCAGGCGTGAAGGAAAGGGCACCTGGCGAGCGAGAAAGGAACGCACCTTCTCTGGAAGGCTGGTCAGGAGAGGAGTGGAGAACAGGCCTGCAGGAGGAGGAAAGACGGAACATCGCCAGAATGAGCAAGGAAGAGTGTAAAAGTAGACTTCAAGTTTTCTATTAGGTCGTTTAATCTAGAGTCTGCTTTTCTACTCTGATCTGACAGTAACCTACCGACTCAACACCTGAATCGTTCTGGTAGCACGAGTGTCCGCACTAACCTGGAGCTATGGTAACCACTCTGATGCCTATGGGTGCCAGGTCTCGAGCTATAGGGAGGGTCATTCCAACGATACCACCTTTAGAAGCAGAATAGGCCGCTTGTCCAACCTTGAGAATAAAAATAAACAAAGCTGTGAGCAGACTGAGCAGCGTTGTCTTACCTCGTCTTTCTAAAGTACCTGTCCATCGAACGCTGCCACGCTAGCGGTGTTGATAATGCAGCCTCTGTGTCCGTCTGCATCGGGCTCATTCTTCCTCATCTCCCCCACGGCAAGGCGGATCACATTAAAGGTTCCTGCAATATTCACCTGCAGGACAAGAAGACTCCAGAGTCAGCAGGGAAGCTCTCATTAGATGACTCGTTCTCTCTTCCGCTTACGTTGATAACGCGCTGGAAATCCTCCAGGCTGTGGGGGAGGTCCTTCTTAACGTTGTACGTTTTAGCAGCTACAGCAATGCCAGCACAGTTAACAGCTATGTCCAACTTCCCAAACTTCTCCCTGGCCAGAGACACAGCTGACCGAACATCTGCCTCTGATGTCACCTGGAAAAACGAGAAACATTTCACGTTGGTTTGAATACATCCATGGACGTAATTTTTTGGGGGGACAGGGGGGACATGTCCCCCCCACCACCCCACCACCTTTTCCAAAGTCAAGTTTTGACCCCTGCACTTTTTACCATTCAAAAACAATATTACGCTATATTAAACTGACACTGGTTGAGCTCTAGGACCAAGCGGAAAACAACCATTTGTGTTGAAGTCTGTTTCTCATTAGAACATACTGTAAAGATACCCCCCCCCCCCCCCTTCCCCAGTGTCCCCTCCACTTCTTAAGTGAAAATTACGTCCTTGAATACATCTGGCATAAAGAGTCAGAAAACAGGATAAGTCAGGGTGAGTCAAATATGTGACAGAAATTCATGTGAAGATGAGATTGAGAACAGCGCCACCTGCTGTCCTGAAGAGACAGTTACACCTCTCCTCTCAGGACTCAAAAATAATACTGACCAAAAAAATACAGTTTTTTTTGACAAGATATTCAGGAATCCTTAATCAGCACATCACAGAAATGTTTGTCTTCCCTTGAAAAGCCTCGTCAGAAAGATTCTGAATGAGAAACAGCCGGATTCATCAAATAAAGGAGCAAGAAAAGAAAAGAAGAAGGTATAAATCTAGCCCTTAGGTGTGTACTCACACACAAAGGTGTGTTGTTTAGCTTGATTCTGAATAAATTAAATAAACAAAGCTGAATTTGAGAGCTCTTCGTGTTTGATTTCTAACTTTGGACAAATTAAAATCAAACGTCATCGCCAATCTGACAAATCTTCCCTGGGGGCTCAAGATCCAGAATGTCTCTACGACATAAATGTCTAGAAAGAGAATAACTTCTTGAAATTGATGAGCCTTTTAAGTAAAAAATGGTGGCATTTCCCTCGACATTAGGAAATGAGTTACTCTGCTGACTACATTAGTCCTGTTGGACTCACATCTGCAGGAGCAAAGGAACAGCGGTCCCCAAGACTGGATGCCAGGGCCTGTCCATCAGAGGACGGCAGGTCCAAGATGATGGCTGATGCTCCCATCTGCACCAGACGCTCCACTGTGGCCCTACCCAAACCTGAAGCTCCACCCGTCACCAGGCCGACCATGCCCTGCCGCACACACACACACACACAGATATAAACATTTCATATATTAATTACATAAAATATTTTAGGATATTAAGCGTTTGAATTGACTTTTATGACACATTGGTTGATATTGTCACAAATGCCTCCAACTGGTCCCATTATTTATGTAACAGCGGATACTTAATGTTAATTTGTTCATAACGTCATAAAGGATTACCTTGAACATTGTTCTCAAACTAAAATCAAATGTAAGTACTTGCTGATTATTTGCACTTTGCTGTCTGGGCGGCACTGGCCCACTCTCGCCCACCCCTAGAACCGCTCCTGTGACCGTGATGGGTTACTATGTGATGTGTCTGAGCTTTTTACTGCTAAAACCATCGACATATAGCCTGGCAAAATGTAAATAATACATTTATTTAGTCTGGCCATGCTCCATTGACGGCTCTCAGTTGTGGGGCGGGTTCTACCGTTGTCTTTCAAATGATCTCTGCATTCCACTGGACAATGAATGTGACATACTCTTGTTTCACTCTGTTGCATCATCCCACCCACCAGGCATATAGAGTGCCCTGATTGGCCCACAAAGCAGATAAAGCTCTGTGATTTGTTCACTAAGCAGATAGAGCACTATGATTGGCCCACCATTATGGACCAATCACAGCTCTTTATGTGTTTGAAACCTCTCTAGAGAGCTGTGATTGGCTAGCCAGAGTCCTGGTAGGAGCTGCTGAGGTTCCAATGGAGCATGCCTAGACCATTCTTTGCAAAGCAAGAATTTGGTCTAGTTCACTAGGCTAATCGACATATATACTAAGGCTAAAACTGAGGCTATACTGAGGCTAAAACTCATTCATAACTAAAGTCTGACTAGTTAATGAGAACTTGAACTATGACCCCCCAATATGGCTGAACTAAGCCCACGGTGATAGCCTAACAATCAAACTACACGGAATGCAAACGGACCGCCATAAACAAATATCTATTGTAAACACGAGCGCTCAGATAAAACTTATATTTACTCATAATCACAAACTCAAGTCACGCAGCGCGACAAAGAGGCTGTTTTAACTATTTTCTCACCTTCACACATCGAATGTTCGCCATGTTTGCCCTAAACCGGAGATTGCGTCATACCAAAGATCGTGTATTTACAAGATGAATCACTGACGCGAAAAAAGACAAGCGAACCATTTCTGATGCTTAAAAAGTTGTGGACGTAATTAAGAAATTCTTGTTTTGTTAATAATATTTTTAGCTAAATTCCGATGTCATCAAAAAAAAAAATTCAAAACGACCCTTGAATCTTATGTTTAGGACAATCGGACATTCAAACTTTAAGATAATTAAATTGTTAAAATTTGCAACACCGCGCATATGCTTGCTCACATGATGTAACGTGTTTATTTCCTCTCCTCACTACGAAGTCAACCTTGAATGTAAACCTTTAATTTATTTATCAACCAGTGTGCCGGTTCATTTTTCTAGCTCTTCTCTTGTTCTGCATGTGCAGATCAAACACACACACAACTACTACCAATAATAAGTCTTAGAACATTGTCTCCTTTTAGAACAGTGTATTAAATTTACCTCTAAAGAGGAAAAAGCCTCAATATTTCAACACTGCATGAATCTGTATTGAAATAAATGCCTTATTGTAATAATTCAAGCATATTGCTTAAATACTTTTGAAAAACCTGTTTGTTTTTTTTATTAATTTGCTCGTAAATTATTCTACTCGGGTCCATCTTTGAGTCATGATTCAACCAATCAGAAGACGTGTTGGGGAACACCTCTACAGATCCAATCGGAACACCTGAAGGAGGTCAGCTCAGGAGAGAGAACACCTGCGACCTCCTGAGACTTCCGACCAGGTCAGACCAGCTCACCTTTATCCATGTTTGCATCATGAATCCAGACAATAGTGAAAGGTTGTCAAAAATGTTTTATTTTACTGACAAACGTACAACCAGAGGCATTAGTGTGATCAACATACTTCTTACATGTCCCAGTAAAATAAAAATAAATGTTTAAGGATTTCAAGCACCTGTTAGAAACCTCATTTATGAACATGAAATGTCACGAGTATTTTATTTTCATCATTTACTAAAAAAAATTTAAATCACCTCTTAAATGCTGAAATCCATGAAAATAAATAGAAATGAATCATTTCCAACAGTCACCAATTCTTGTCATGTGTCTATGTGTGTATGTATGTCTGATCTCAGAATTGTGTGTACTGAAACTCTAATTTCCCTCTGGGATTAAAGTATTTTTGAATTGAATTTCACAGAATTAAACCTAGAATTGCTCGCAAACTCCTTTTAAGTTTGAATGCCAGATTCACCATAACAAAATATCAAAATTAACAAAATCAAAGCAGAGTCTAGGCAGTAAAAGTGGAACGAAGTGCACTGTGCTGCCACATTGTGGAAGGCAGTCAGCTGTATAGTTGCATCTCCAAAGCAGGGGCAGTACTATCTCCAACCCCACAACAACACAACTAACTACCTCACCACAGCACAGCAATCCTCCACAGCCCCCAACCTGCTTCTTGTTTGTTCCACAAGTTCCTGGGTTGTCTTCAGCCTATTATTGAAACAGATGTGTCAGGTTTGCTTGGAGCAGCAAGATTCTCCTTCCATTACCAGAGAGTAGATTTTGATTTTCTGCCAGCCAGAAAAATATAAAACATCTCACATAAAAAAACAAGATAAGGACCAGTGTAGGAGAATGAAAGTTCTGGTCACCATGACAACAGAAGATGTAAACCAGCCAGATGTGGCCTGATGATGTTTGGCGTGGTTTGGTGGCTGTGAGAAAGACAGTAGGCTGTATAGTTATCTCCCAGATCTGGTATGATCCTAAAACTATACAAACTACTACCTCATCCCACAGCTCCCTCTCATCAGTCCAGAGTTCTTCTGTCTCCTGAGTCCTGATCAGACGGAAAACCAATGCGGGTGTCCAGGACCAGCGCTGAAAAACAAAAGTATATTAAAACAGACTTGCGACACCGCGGTCTGACTTCACCCTGAACGTCATCAGTCTCTGAAAGCCCGCTAACTCTTCAGCTCAGGTTTATTTTGGAACTGGATAATGTTTTAAGGTTGTTAACATCGTCTGGTATTTGTGAATAAAACAATAAAAATATAAAAATATGTAGCTGTCGGAGCAACCCTGGTTTTTACCGACTGTTCCCGAGAGGCAGGAAGCCAGCAGCGTTAGCTAACAGTTAGCTGGATTTGGCGGTACCCTCTGCCTCTTCACTCCCAACTCTCGCCTCCATAGGGTCACACACACGTCGCTGCTATCGCCGCGGTGCTGCGTGGTTGTGAGCTTGGCGTTTCTCCCTAGCAGTCGGCATTAATTCGGCTCTAGCAGAGGCGGTGTACCTTAAGCCTCGGTGTAGCCCAGGTGGCTGCCAACGTCTCCGCCATTTTTCCGAGCAGAGCAGCATAGAATCAAGCCTCTGACGTCCAAATATCGCGATACTTAAGTTGGGGCTCTTTAAGTGCGCCTGATTAAAAAAAATCTTTAGTGTAAAAACAAATCAAATCATTACAATAAAATGTGTCTGAACCACACATAGGTTCTGTCTGATTAAACAGCTTCTGTTGGGCTTTAGGCTACAAAAAATGTCTAAATCTTGAAAACACAATTTTACGTCTGGGTTTGCTAAACGTGATGTATAAAATAAATGTCAGCAACATTAAGGATTAACTTATCTTTTAGCCAGTGTTAATCTTTTCTCTATTATTCAGACTTCCTTGTTTCATTTTTACCTTTACCTTTTACTTTTTTTCTCTTTTTAATGTGATCATCTTCAGAGGAGCTATGTAAAAAACATGTTTTCATTATGTAGGACAAAAACAAAACAAAGTGTCATAAGTATAGCAAACACAAATGTCTACAGCACACTCATGTTTACAGATTTGACTAAAGTGCCTCAACTCCCATCATTTCTCAACTTAATTTTGGTTCAACACTGGCAGCAGCAGTCATAGGACTTTAGTGTTGTTTTGCCTCTCCAGAGAATGTAAGCATTGGAGTAAACCTTCACTATGGTTGTGGTGCAGACGTATCTTTGATCAGAGCTTTTACACACCATGTCTTTATGAGACTGTAGTAGTCCAGCTTAACCCCAAACAACCAAATCAAGACAGGACACAAAAATAACTTTTTTTTTTACTAAAAGAATAAATTTTATTTCAGCACTGTAAGTCATTTCCCAACCAGTACAAACATGACTGCCATCATTGTCTCTTCCTGAACCTTTTCTCCCCTCCCTCTGTGAGATCAGACCACCAACAGCCAGACAAATTAAAAACAAAACAAAACTTTCCTTTCTCACCTTTCTAAAGACTGTCTGGTGCTTCCATAATGCTAACGATGACAAATTATACCAACCATAATTATAACAGCAATAATGATGATAATATTTCTATAACAATTATATTATGGATACATCTGAACCCTTTTTTTTTTTTTTTTTTTTTTTTGCTGCACGGGTAGTTTTGGGTGTTAATTCATTAGGACACACGCTGCTGAAAACTGACCAAAGTGAGAGATTGGTCCACAATGATCATCGTGAATGGGACTCAAGTCACTGGGAGGAGGTACGGAGATGTTATTGGGGAGCTGGGACTGGGACTGAAAGGGGGCGGAGGGAGTTGACAGGAGGGTAGGAGGCAGCAGTATAGAGAGACAGACAGAAATGAGGGACCTTTAATCAAACCAGACAAGATGCAGAGAGAATCAACTGATCCGAACACCTGGGATGGTTCCGTCCTACAGGCAGTTAGACGCGCGATAATACTGCTTCACTTCTACAATACTACATAAACACTTGAGTCTCTGGGACCTGTTCCCCTCCTGCAGTGGAGCTTTCTCCCTATCCTGGAGGCAGGTCAGTTCTAACCAGACTGGTGCTGCTGATCAGTCACGCAGGGGCAATTTCCTCTCAACACCTGAGCTCTCGTGTTGCATCTTCCACCGATCAAATCACACGTCTGCTTTTAAAGGACAGAGAAGTAAACATAAATACTCTATAGTTTGCACTTACAGACCCAATTCATGATTCTGCATAAAATTCTAATGATCTTCCTTTAACATTTTACTATGTTCCTGGATGTGTTGAACAGAATCTCCAGGAAGGCTTCTCAGATTTGTGATTTAAGGAAATTTCACCCTTGGTGTCTGATAAGTGTGCGCGCCTCAGTCCAGGGAGAGAACGGGAAGATGAAAGAAAACTAATACAAAGACTCCAAAACCCTAGTGCGAACGAAGCGTGTGGACTTGTGATCGCACAACTTTATATTCAGTCGGCAAGCTGGAATGGTGAGTGGAGCTGTGGATTTACCCTAACGTCTCTCTCTTGGTTGGATTTACCCAATCCTGCCTTGCTCACTAATGGCCTCTGTCCGTCTGTGTCTCTGTGACTGCCGCCATCACCTCACAAACTCGTCAAATGAATCACACGTGCTGCAAGGTCTTATCTACTCATAAAAACATCAGTTAACCCATCACTTAGAGAAGGAGAGAGGGCACAGACTGCTGATGTTGGGTCGGTCACGGGGAGAGGGAATATTAGGGATTCGTAGGGAAAAGGGATACAAGGTGTACTTTGGTTCTCAGATGTTCACAAGAGATGTTTCGCTGCTTTGTGCAAGGGAGCAGAGGTCAGCCTAGACTGATCAGGAGATACATCGTTATCAGGGACATTATGAGAATCACACATAGTGCAGACGACAGTTTTCAATTAGAAGAAATGGGCGATATTTACTCATACAGAAAAACGGTGACGTGGTCTAAAGATGCCATTTAACATACAGGTAAGGAGAATGGCAATCATTACAGTTCAAATCTCTAGGTTGGCTAAGCATATTTCAGTACTAACTGAAGCGATGGTAGAAGGTTAAGATTAGAAGATGTAATAACATTAAAAATAGTAAGAAAACACATTTGCACAATTGAATAAAACTGTTTAGATTTTTTTGATTTTTTTATCACTCTGGCTAGATACATACAGAAACTGATTATCGACGTTTATATAACCTTTACTGTTAGTTGGGCTGATTAAGGGGCGGGGCAGCCCAGAGAAAAGGGAGAGAGAGAGAGAGAGAGAGAGAGAGAGAGAGAGAGAGAAAACGGCCAATGAAACGGTCCTAAAGGGCTAACGGAGAGGCAGAAAGAGAGAGAAGTACGAGGAGGGGGTCATCTTAGTGAGTTTGTGTGTGGCTGCTTTTAATGAGTGTGTGTGTGTGTGTGTTAATGTGTATGCACTCTATAAGGGACAAAAGAGAGGGTGAAGAAAACAAGAGTACGAACAGGGATGCAAGATGAGCATCAGAACAGGGAACTGTTAGAACAAGAAAATCACTGATCAATACCTAATGAACTAAAATAGATGAAAAAGGGTCACAACACTGAGTGTTGTGTTGAATATTTTTACTCCAAACTAGCTACTGTGTAACTGGACTCAACATCAATGTATCAGCATGTCTGTATTGGTGTGTGTGTGTGTGTGTTGGTGTTTGTGTGTGTGTGTGTGTGTGTGTGTTGTTCAATCTGACACCAAAAGAGTGACATGTTTGTTGTTTTTTAAACCGTCTGTGCAGACTAGTCGGTGTGGGATCTCACAGGTCAGTAGAAAGTGTTACCAAGTGATCTCTGACGAACCGACGGCCACTCGACTAAACTTAAAACTGCACAAAAAATATCACCTCAGCACAAAAGCAGAGAAAATGCTGCTGGTAACAAATGCAACTGATGTTCTGGATGTGGTGTTTTGCTCGAGTGTGTGTTTGTATGTGTGTGTGTGTTTTAACCGCCATCTGGCGAGCGAATCGAGAGAGGGCGTCGGATACCGGATCACGCTCTGGATCGCCGCTGAAAAAGCCATCTTTGTTTATTTTCTCACAATGTACTGTTGAAATACACGTTATTTGTAATAATGTCAAAATTGAAACAGCTGAGTGTATGAGTACTAGTTATCCTAGACTTAGTATTTCGGCCAGTAGAGCTATAATCTCTAGTCTAGTCTCGGTGTTTTACGGTCCTGTGTCAAGCCCCGACGCGGTTGCTCTTAACCTATAAACACCACTAGTCCCAACGTCACCGGCTAACAAGCCTGAACCTTTGATTTCATCTGGTGTTGGTGTAAGAGACGGCGATGCAACGCGGCGCCGCGGCGACGAGCGTAGGCCTACGCTCGCGGTAGGGGTTAACGTGTCACTGTAATGGCCGAGTTGGTAACAGAGGGAGATATCTGAAGTGACTACATTAACGCATACGGAGTCAGGGTTGTCGTCAATCCTTCAAAATGGCATTTCGGAGGAGCTTTGTTCGGTCAATTTTGTGGCACATGAATGAGCACAAGTCATCAACGTAGTAAGAAAATAAGGTGCTTCGAGCTGACTTGCCTTTTTTCATGTAAGCAGCTGACTGCAGTCTTTCTTAGTAAGTTTAGAGAGATCAAGATCATGGACAGCATCTCTCAGGCATCATCTGTCGCTTTACCGCTTTTAGACTCGCAGCTGAACCAGTTATTGGTAAGTAAATTTCTCTCGTCTGATAAGACCTACTGTGGAAAGGGCACAATTCATCGTCTACAAACACAAGTGCTCTAAAACATTTCAATATATTAGACGTCTCGGGTATTGAGCAGCACTTCCTGTGGAGCCTCTCGTGTCTGAAGGAAGTAGTTCAGGGCAGGTGAAAGGCTTCCTGCTGATCTAAAGAGACACCCAGAGTTCTGGGTATTGTGAGATCAGTTGTTTGATCACCACCGGAAGATGGTGGGACCTGTGGGGCTCCGCTGCCACACCCATTACCGGCAGTTTTTCTGACATATACTTTGGAAAGAACTTTTCTTAAACTCTGAAATGATTCCAAGGAGTCTCTGATCTAACCAGGACCCCTTTCAGCTTCTCTGTAAAGTTCATGACTGAATGCACGAGGCGTGTCGCCCGGCAGCAGTTGCTTGAAACTCTCAAAATCCACCTCCCTCTACTACTGGGCAGCGTCATTCTCATGTTTTTTTGGCCTCGAGTTAAAAAGGTGCCTCAGTTTATTTCTTTTCTTCCTTTTTTTACCTGGTAGAGGACTATCCAGTGTGGTTGATTTGTTTCTCTTTTTCAACAAAGTGCTTCTTTGTCAGAAACCACTCTGTTCACATTCTGACGTCTCTCAAATAGATCTCTACCTTTTAAACGTAATTCTACGTGTTATAAAGATTTACTCAGGAGCAGGGGGCGTCCCTGGCAGAATGTCGATTCAACCATATAGGGGCTTTTTCAAATTCATTATTTAAATACAACAATAAGTGCTTCTGCTGGGTAATACAATCAAAGCTTTAGGACAAAAGGACAAGGGGGAAAGGACGATCTTGCATACTTCAGGGCTTAAGGTGCATCAATTTACGGGGCTTCTTAGCACATCTAAGCACTAGGCTATGCTACATAGGTCAAAGTAAGATAGCACACTATAACCACGATGGTGCAGAAGTGCTCCAGTGATAAAAATCCAATCAATCCATAAAGTGGGGGGGTTTCCGCTAGCACACACGCTAACACTGTGTGTGTGTTGGGCTTGGGGGGCACAGAAGAATGGTACACCACTGTGTTGAAAACACTCCTACGTATCAAGAGTTAAACTCTCAATTTGTCTTAAACTTCTCACAGGATGGCTATGGCATCGAGCCGCATCATTCTACAGCTACTGACCACAGCGACCAGGCATGGCGACCGTAACCATGGAAACCACCTCCAATCAGTCACTGCTTTCCAAACATCAGTGTGCACATTCAGACAATGGGACCATTAAAAAAAAACTTAAAAACTTGAGCTGTACAGAAGCCCCTACAGCAGGGACTGGGGGCTCATATAGGTGGCGGGCCATGATGGGCGGGGGGGGGGGGGACTTCAAGCTTATTTCGCTCTGAGTGCAAGAAAGTGACATTTAGGATATTTTTTCTTTGAGAAGTAGTGGGGCGCTTACAGATTCATGGAGAAGACCTTTCTTCATAAAACGATGTAAAACCACATGAGTAAAATAAAGGGGAGCAACAGCTAACCGCTTCAGTCGATCAAATGGAGCGGGAAGAGAATCGAGGAGCGGCCCAGTTTCACTTCCTGCTCCATTCGATTTAGAGTGCAGCTAGCAGACAGGGCTACAAAAACAGGGAAAGGCAGTCGAACACAGATTACTCTCTGAGAGCAGTGCATCCTGGGTAGGATGCCATCACTCCTCCTTCTGTAGCGCTCCGTCTGACGGGCAGTCGTCAAGGCAACAGGGGGCCTCCACTTCCACCCCTTCTGATTGGTTGTCTCTGCTGGCTAAGGCACACGGGATTGGCTGGGCCAGGGGGGCCAGCTCCAGGGGCTGACCGATGGCGGAGGCTGCTGAGCTGCCATTCAGCTGCTGACTTGAGACCTCTGGCATGGAGCCGGCCTCCTCTGAGGGCTTTGTGGGACTGCTGGGTGGGGGAGGTGATGTCTGAGGGAGGACAGTAACGCCAACACGCGTTAGAATAACATACGAACCAAATAAACAGCTAGTATTCACTGTTTCGGCGCTGTACCTGTGTTCTGTTGACAGGTGCCTTTTTCCCTCCCTTTATTTTTGCTGGAATCTCTTTTCCCCTCCTAAAACACAAAATACATTAGAGTTCTTCACCAACTCACTCTCACTTCAGTATCATTACTAGACTCAAGAGCTGCTGCAGCCTAATATTGATCAGGGGTCTAAAGACATGTAAATGCTCCAAACGACCACCGTACAGACCCAAGGAACAGTGCTGAAAACATTAGTCCCACATTTTTATTCTCATTAGCCTCGTTTCCAGAACCGGGACTTCAGGGAGAGACGATGTCCCAGTCCGCTCAGCTGTTGTGTCTCCATTCAAATGTAGCTCTTTCAGGACATCACAGACTGTAACTATGTACATCCCTACCAGGTGGCATGGTTCTCTGGCAACTAGTTTAAAGGTCAACAGTTCAGCAGCAACAAGGTCAAACAAGAACACCAGAGTCCCCCTTCCTCTGAGCGTGTTAGCCAAGACCAGGTTTAAACTTCTCTAGCCAACTCTGCTCCACTGCTGCGGAGACTGAGGGACATATCCTTCAAAGGTCACATCTGAATGAATTAAACGGTCTTCCCCATTACATTAAAGGTCGCTTAATCAATGCATCTGCAGCGGTCTCTAGTAGGAATGAATGCCTTGTAGGTTGTGAGCTGATGCAGGAGTAGCGATGGGTACAGAATTCGGTACTTTTTAAGGTACCGACCGAATTCCATAGTACCGACCGAGCACCGATTCACGTCATTTGAAACGGAGCCTCGTTTCAGTACCCGCCCTTCATAACGAGAACTTGCCTAGACAGCTGCGTATGCGCAAGAGCGTTATGTCGTCGGTCGCTGCGAGCCAGTTGTAAACAGAGCAGCATGGTAGAAAGAACGCACGCTAAAGCTTGGGGCCACTTCACTAAATGTGATGGGTAACTGGGTGATGATGAAACCAGCGACAACGATCTAAGTGAGACATCCTCATCTTAATCTGCTCCGGTAGGTAAATAAAATGTTAAAGATAACATTAGCTTGATATATTAGCTCCCGTTACGCTAATGGTGCGTTCGCTTTCTCCTCGGAACTCCGAATTTCCGACTAGAAGAACATGAACGCGCTCTAAAGTTTGGCTTCTCTTTACTAAATGCGACGGGTGATTGGGTGAAGATGAAACCAGCGACAACGATCTAAGTGTGAGGCATCATCGTTTTAATCTGCTCCAGCAGCTAAATAAACTGTTTAAGATAACGTTAGCTTGATATGTTAGCTTCCGTTGCCACCGTTGTTATCAGCTAATGGTGCGTTCGCTTTCTCCTCGGAAATTCTAACTTCCCAGTGGGAAAAATCAAATGAAAAAGGACGGCAAAAGGAATGAAGATACACAGTAAATTTAGTTCACAGTAAAGATGTTTGCTTCAGTTTAATTATCAGCTTATAAAACTACAAGGACGATGTTAAAATACAAACAGTTGTATGTTATTTATCGTATTTATCAAATATTGTTATATATTGAGAAAAATATATATTTAATTATAAAAGAGAATAAAAATAATAAACACTCAAAAGTATCGAAAATTGGTACCGTTAAGTACCGGTATCGATTCCTAGGTACCCATCCCTATGCAGGAGATAGGTGTTGAGACTGTTTTCATGTTCAGCCTGCATAAAAACTCAAGAGTGACCATCAATAATGAGAAATAATCATTTTAAATGTTTTTTAAGCAGCACCGAGTAGCGAGGTGACACTCCTGCTCATCAACCAACGCACTGGCAATACTGGAGGTGTTCATTCAAACTCCTCTAAGAATACCAATGACTGTGATGGTATAAATGTTGAAACTCACCCTTTTCCTGATCCCACCGACACCACCTGCATGTTGAAGCCACCTCTGCCACGGACCGGTTTGTTTCCAGCCCACTGGCCGACTACCATCCCAGCGATCTCCAATTTTCCTCCTTGAGGAGGGATGGACTGAATGCCTGAAGAGGAAAAGACTTTACACACCTCTCTAGAGTATTTTTACCTAACTTGGTATTACTGACAGATGTTAAACATCTGTCAGCATCAAACAGTCTGAAGAATCTAAATGTTTCCATGAACCTGCAGACATGTTTAGTAAAATGGAAGCTAGTGTATACCTGGGAAGGCTCTGGGTCTGTGCTGGGCGGGGTGATGTGGATGGTGTGGGTGATGGTGTGTGGGCATGCCACCCATCGGGCGGGGTGGGTAGAGGGGCATTGGATAGAAGGGGGGCACCATGGCAGGGGGGAGGAAGGCTGGAGGTGGAAGAGGAGGGGGAGGAGGGGGAGGGCGGGAGAGATTAATGCCCTCCAGAATGGCCTGACGCATCTTCTCAACCTTTGACACCAACTCCTCCTGAGAAAATGAAACATTATTAAGGACCGTAAATAAATCAAATGCGTTGACAGTTAATTCCTTTATCTCCGTTTCCACTGACAACATCAGGATGGGAGGGGACACTTGCTTCATACCTGTCCCTCACACATGTCCAACAGGGCAGCGCGGTCTCGAGCGGCCCGTGCCAGTTTGCTCTGGAACAGCTTGCCATCAAAGAAGCCCCAGGGGCAGCAGTGTTCCCATGGCAACGGCTGGCCACAGACATCATTGATGAACAATGCCGTGTCAACGCCAGCCATGAAGAGAGCAGCTAGCTGCACGCCGCGGGCGTCCACCTTCTCCACCTGACAACGACACACAGAAACCGGCAGCATGGATGAGTAAAGACGTTGCAGAGATTTGGTAAATCCACTCACAGTGGAACCTGTTCAAAACCAAAAGCAGAGTTTCTGCAAAGTTCAATGAGATCGGAACTTCAGAAAAGGGAATTGCTGAGTCGACCACCTGATCTGAACGGCATTAAATTATTCTCTGAGAACAAGGTAAGGAACCTTGGTGTTATCTTTGACCAGGACATGCCATTCAAATCCCACGTTGAAGAAGTTTGTAGGACTTCCTTCTTCCACCTTTAGAATATTAATAAGATTAGAAGCATCTTTCCCAGGAGTGATGCTCTCTCCTGCTTCACTACATTGGCTGCCTGTTAAATTTAGAATAGATTAAGATTCTAACTCTATTTTTACTCCGTGTTTTTATCTTCAGAAGAAGCTACTATGGTGTTCTGCTGAGCTGATAACATTTCACCTTCTTTGACATGGAATGTGCTACTGCTAGTTCACCTGCTGAATAAATTATAGACTCACTAAGATAAAGACAATAAAATGTATCTCTTACTAAATAGAATACTTACTAAGAAATCACAATGTAAGTGTAACGTGTGTGTGTGTGTGTGTGTGTGTGTGTGTGTGTGTGTGTGTGTGTGTGTGTGTGTGTGTGTGTCTGCTCTGTCTTCTCCATCCCCAGTGAGTCGTGGAGGATGGCTGCTTATTCTGAGCCAGGATCCTCTGGAGGTTTCTTCCTGTTAAAAGGGAGTTTTCCTCTCCACTCTCGCTGCATGCTTGCTTAATATGAGGATTGCTGTAAAGACTGACACTAGTCAGTGACTCGATTTAATCTGCTCGGTTCCTTAAAATAGGAAACTTTTTACTGATTGGCTTAATGAACTGACCTGTATTCGAATGTTTTACTATGCAAAGTGCTTTGAGACGACTCTTGTCGTGATTTAGCGCTTTATAAATAAACTGAATTAAGACAAAAATGACTCAAATTTAGAAGCAAATCCCCCTTTTTCCTAAATGAATCAGGTAACTTAAAAATGTAAATGAGAGGCTATAACACAAACACACATACTGATGCAACGGATCATCATTGATCCGTGATCCAAATGCATCTCTCTCTACGATTCGGCACGCATGCGGTTCGCAGATCGGTCACGTGGAGGAGGGAGGCGCTAGCTGTTAAGTCCAAAGGAGGAACACAGCGGTGGTCATGGCGGAAGAGCTTGAAAAACCACTTGCATCGATTAGGTCACATGTATGACACAACGATGATACAAACACTGAAAATGTACACGCGCCTCCACTCTGATCGCTGTGGAAGAAGGGAGGGGGTGGTGCGTGAAACTTGCCTTGGGCAACAACATAAACATGACGGGACCTGTCTGTTGTTGGGGACAAATCTGTTAGAGGACAAAAAATAAATAAACCACGCATCAGAAAGGTGAGGAGACGAGTGAAAGCTGGACACGGATTGAGAGCGTGTCTTTATAGGGCAAGTCGTTCTAATATTTAATCAGCAACCAGACCTCTCTGTAACTCCTGCTTTTATAACAAGTTGCAAATTGAGCAAAAAATGTTGCAAAAAGTCTCTCGTCTTCCTCCGCTTATCCGGGTCCGGGTCGCGGGGGCAGCATCCCAACTAGGGAGCTCCAGGCCGTCCTCTCCCCGGCCTTGTCCACCAGCTCCTCCGGCAGGACCCCAAGGCGTTCCCGGACCAGATTGGAGATGTAACTTCTCCAACGTGTCCTGGGTCGACCCGGGGGCCTTCTGCCGGCAGGACATGCCCGAAACACCTCCCCAGGGAGGCGTCCAGGAGGCATCCTGACCAGATGCCCAAACCACCTCAACTGGCTCCTTTCGATCCGGAGGAGCAGCGGTTCTACTCCGAGTCCCTCCCGAATGTCCGAGCTCCTCACCCTATCTCTAAGGCTGAGCCCGGCCACCCTACGGAGGAAACTCATTTCGGCCGCTTGTATCCGCGATCTTGTTCTTTCGGTCATTACCCAAAGCTCATGACCATAGGTGAGGATTGGGACGTAGATCGACCGGTAAATCGAGAGCCTGGCTTTCTGGCTCAGCTCCCTCTTCCCCACGACAGATCGGCTCAGCGTCCGCATCACTGCAGACGCCGAACCAATCCGCCTGTCGATCTCCCGATCCCTCCTACCCTCACTCGTGAACAAGACCCCGAGATACTTAAACTCCTCCACTTGAGGTAGGACCTCTCCCCCGACCCGGAGGTGGCAAGCCACCCTTTTCCGGTCGAGAACCATGGTCTCAGATTTGGAGGTGCTGATCCTCATCCCAGCCGCTTCACATTCGGCCGCGAACCTACCCAGCAAGAGCTGAAGGTCAGAGCTGGATGAAGCTAGGAGGACCACATCATCCGCAAAAAGCAGAGACGAGATTCTCCTGCCACCAAACTCGACACACTCCACACCACGGCTGCGTCTAGAAATTCTGTCCATAAATGTGATGAACAGAACCGGTGACAAAGGGCAGCCCTGGCGGAGTCCAACCCTCACTGGGAACAGGTCCGACTTACTACCGGCTATGCGGACCAAACTCACGCTCCTCTGGTAAAGGGACTGAATGGCCCTTAACAGAAAGCCACCCACCCCATACTCCTGGAGCGTCCCCCACAGGGTGCCCCTGGGGACACGGTCATAAGCCTTCTCCAAATCCACAAAGCACATGTGGATTGGTTGGGCAAACTCCCATGCCCCCTCCATCACCCTTGCAAGGGTATAGAGCTGGTCCACAGTTCCACGGCCAGGACGAAAACCACATTGCTCCTCCTCTATTTGAGATTCAACTATCGATCGGACCCTCCTCTCCAGTACCTTGGAGTAGACCTTTCCAGGGAGGCTGAGGAGTGTGATCCCCCTATAGTTGGAACACACCCTCAGGTCACCCTTCTTAAAGATGGGGACCACCACCCCGGTCTGCCACTCCCTAGGAACTGCCCCCGATGACCACGCAATGTTGTAGAGACGTGTCAACCATGACAGCCCTACAACATCCATAGCCTTGAGATACCCAGGACGAACCTCATCCGCCCCCGGGGCTCCGCCGCTGTGTAGTTGTTTGACTACCTCAGCAACTTCTGCCCCCGAGATCGGACAGTCCATCCCCAGGCCTCCCAGCTCTGGTTCCTCCTCGGAATGCGCATTGGTGGGATTGAGGAGCTCCTCAAAGTATTCCTTCCACCGTCCGACTATAGCCTCAGTTGACGTCAGCAGCTCCCCATCCCCACTGTAAACAGTGTGAGCGAGTTGCTGCCTTCCTCTCCTGAGGCGCCGGACAGTTTGCCAGAACCTCTTTGGAGCCGATCGATAGTCTTTCTCCATGGCCTCACCAAACTCCTCCCACGCCCGAGATTTTGCCTCGGCAACTGCCACTGCTGCACCCCGCTTGGCTATCCGGTACCTGTCTGCTGCCTCCGGAGACCCACAGACCAGCCACGCCCTGTAGGCCTCCTTCTTCAGCCTGACGGCTCCCCGAACCTCTGGTGTCCACCAGCGGGTACGGGGGTTGCCACCATGACTGGCACCGGCCACCTTACGACCACAGCTAGCAACAGCCGCCTCGACAATCGCAGAGTGGAACAAGGCCCACTCGGACTCAATGTCCCCCACTGCTCTCGGGACGTGGTCAAAGCTCTGCCGGAGGTGGGAGTTGAAGACCGTCTTGACAGGTTCTTCTGCCAGGCGTTCCCAGCAGACCCTCACTATGCGTTTGGGTCTGCCAGGTCTACGCGGCATGTTCCCTTGCCATCTGATCCAACTCACCACCAGGTGGTGATCAGTTGACAGCTCCGCCCCTCTCTTCACTCGGGTGTCCAAAACATACGGTCGCAGGTCAGATGATACGACTACAAAATCTATCATCGACCTGTGACCTAGGCTGCCCTGGTACCAAGTGTACCGGTGGGCATCCTTATGTTCGAACATGGTGTTCGTTATGGCCAAACTGCGGCTTGCACAGAAGTCCAATAACAAAACACCGCTCGAGTTCTGATCAGGTGGGCCGTTCCTCCCAATCACACCCCTCCAGGTCAAGCTGTCATTGCCCACGTGAGCATTGAAGTCCCCCAGCAGGACAATGGAGTCCCCTGATGGAGCACTATCTAGCACTCGTCCCAGGGACTCCAAAAAGGGTGGGTACTTTGAACTGATATTTGGCCCATACGCACAAACAACAGTCAGGACCCGTTCCCCGACCCGAAGGCGCAAGGAAGCTACCCTCTTGTCCCCCGGGGTAAACCCCAACACACAGGCAGAGAGTCTCGGGGCTAACAAAAAGCCAACCCCAGCCCTCCGCCTCTCACCCGGAGCAACTCCAGCAAAGTAGAGTGTCCAACCCCTCTCCAGGTCTCGGGTTCCAGAGCCAATGCAATGTGTCGAGGTGAGTCCGACTATATCTAGCCGGTACCGCTCAACCTCTGCCACAAGCTCCGGCTCCTTCCCCGCCAGCGAGGTGACGTTCCATGTCCCAAAAACTAGTTTCCTTGTCCGGGGATTGGACCGCCAAGGCTCCCGCCTTGGTCTGCCACCCGATTCACATTGCACCGGACCCTTCATGTTCCTCCTGCGGGTGGTGGGTCCACAGTTGGACGAGCCCATGTATCCGGTTCGGGCTGGGCCCGGCCGGGCCCCATGGGCGAAAGCCCGGCCACCAGGCGCTCGCTCACGGGCCCCAACCCCAGGCCTGGCTCCAGGGTGGGACCCCGGTAACCCTCCGGGCCGGGTACTCCGACTCTTCATTTTCACCGCCATGAAAGATCCTTCGAACCGTTCTTTGTCTCACCCTTCACCTAAGACCAATTTGTCATGGGAGACCCTACCAGGGGCACTAAGTGCCCCAGGCAACATAGCTCCTAGGATCATTAGGGCACTCAAACTCCTCCACCACGATAAGGTGACGGTTCAAGGAGGATAAACCACGCATCAGAAAGGTGAGGAGACGAGTGAAAGCTGGACACGGATTGAGAGCGTGTCTTTATAGGGCAAGTCGTTCTAATATTTAATCAGCAACCAGACCTCTCTGTAACTCCTGCTTTTATAACAAGTTGCAAATTGAGCAAAAAATGTTGCAAAAAGTGTTCTACAAAATAAAGGGAGAGAGCAAAAGTATTTTTTCCTTTTTGCTGATGAACGTGACTGAAAATCGTGATATGATCCGAACCGTGAGATTTTTGAACCACCAATAGTATCTTAATGTAATTTTAAGACTTCATATGGAAAGTCTGGAGGTATTTAATATGGCTTCAGAGATTATTCAAACCTCTTGTGACTCTTTAAATAACTGCAAGCACCCTGAGAAAGACGCATTAATCTGTTCATGGATCAGCAAACCCAGATAACAGAACATTAAGCAAAAAAAAAACAGCATAGAAACTAATTAGAGAGAATATTTTCATCCGTTAGATCAGCAGAGTTCCAGCAAGCGGGCTGAAAGTCCTCAATGGCCACAAAAATGTTTTCAGTGCCAATAAAACAACTCACCAATGTTCTTATTATGATATTAAGCTGCTGACTAAAGGATATTTTAATGTACAGAACAATACTTGTTTTTGTAAAAAGCATCTTTAGAGTCGGACGTTTTCTGCTTCCCTGATCTTGAAATAATCTTATTCTATTATCAGCAAACAAAAGCCTGATTAGAGACAAATACATTGTACTCTACCTAACCTTTTCATTTAAAAACATAACTGATCTCATTTTTGTAAGACCTCAATGTTAAAAGAGTCCCGCTGGAGGGATCTGGTTCTATCGTCCTTAGCCTGAAACCCCCTGAATCCCTGGTGGCAGTAGACTGGACACCCCCGGAGCACTAAACAGATAAATGATGTTATTTAAACAGGGTATCTGCAGGTTTAAGGGAGCCAAATTTAAGACTTTTTAAGACCTTTTTTAAGGCCACTTTGACCAAATTTAAGCTATTTTTAAAATTTAATTTAAGCTATAATTTCCAGCTTTTGCCAGGAACCGGTGCTAACCACGTTACGAACGTGGGATTAATCATCCAGTTACCATTAAACTTGCACTTCCCCATGGCGCAAGCTCTCACTAGCTTAACCAGCTAATGTGCTCATCTAAAAATAGCCCCCTTTCACAACCAACTGAATGTGTACGGTTCCGCTTACGCCAACATCGTACACAAAAAAATGCTGAACACTAACTAGAAATTCATGAAAATTTTATAGAAATAAAAGAATCTTGTTTAGTGGGCCTTTGGTAATTTAAGACCTTTGGAAACTGTATTTAAGGATTATTTGTCATTTTTAAGGATTTTTAAGGCCTTAAATTTGGAAAAGCCAATTTAAGACTTTTTAAGGACACGCGGATACCCTGTTAAATGATTGTGATGAGTTCTCAGTTGTGTCATTCTGAAATGTTAAGATAACTCCTGCACGCGTTCCTGCTTCATTCATGAACATGATGACCTGACAAGTTTTCTATTTTAAAGCATCAAAAGTCTTGATACCATGACAGACCGGGCTGAAGTTGTAGCCCCATGACCTAACATCAGCGTCGGTCCCACAGGAACGAGCAAAGCCTTACCTTGAGCTCCTGCAGCTGGTCGGGCTCATAGAGCTGGCTGGAAACAGCTTGGGCTAGGAAGGCATCGAGCTCGTGTCTCTGGAGGATCCGTGCACCAGGCCACTGCATCATATACCTGAGAGTGACGGAGAACAGAGTCTCACTTAACACACACACACAGATGCTCATAGGGCACCAGGGGAACGTGGGAGTGATGCTACCTGAGCACACAGCACATGAGCAGGAGATGCTGTGGGACTTGTGCTGGGTTTAGGAGAGCTGGGCAGTCAGAACGGAGGCAGGCCAGGAAGGCTCTGGTTCTCCTGGAGCGGTCCTCACTGGCACGACCCAACCACAGGCGTCGCAGGTTGGGACAGGTCCACTCTCGGAAACACAGGGCCGGCACCAGCTCTGGAGTCAGGGCCGACTTGGCTTTACCACAGCTCCACTCTTTGACAATCACTGGAGGAACTGGAGCACAAGAACAAAGATTATCTGCTGAGCATTTAAAAAAGTTAGTGTCGGTCCCTAGCGTGTGTCTGGGTCTGAAGGCCTGATGCTGCTGAATGAGGAAGGGGTTTAGGGTGTCATTGGCCTCCAGTAAGAAGAATCAGTTAATCGATGTCCATGATTAATAGGCTCCAGGATCATTCAGAACTACTGTTATGGTGAATCTGAAAGGTCAGCGATGGTAAAGGTGATTTAGAGAAAAGAACCAAGAGCTGAAGGTTATTTAGGCAGTCGGCTCACCGGTCCTCACACATGAAATATTTACCAAGACAATCAAGAAAAAATCATGTTCCAAACAAACTGCAGCAAGGAAATCTGCTGGACATGTGTGTGTGTGTGTGTGTGTGTGTGTGTGTGTGTGTGTGTGTGTGTGTGTGTGTGTGTGTGTGTGTGTGTGTGTGTGTGTGTGTGCGTGCACATATTTTACCCATTTTATCCATGAACAGATGACTCTAAACATAACAAACTGAGCGTTTTAACAGAAATTGGACAAAATATTAAAGTTTTTCCATAATGAAAAGCTTCTTACTTAATTCCAGGATTTTTATAGGACTTGTGATTTTGTGTTGAGTTGTTTTAGTTAAAGGTGAGTTTATAACGAGACATTAACCTGCTACTGTTTTCTATCATCTTAATGTTTATTATTTTCATTAGGGATGCTCCGATCTGATCACCTGATTGGAAATCGGGTCAGATGGTGTGATTTTTCAGGAAATCGTAATTAATCATTTAAAACAACAAACATTACTATTTTAATTCGTTCTGGGAAAGATCTTTTCTAACAGAAAACAGTGGTTTAGTTTTAAATCCAACAAGTTCCTCCTCTACATCAGTATTCTTTGTTTCACAAACAATGCTGTAAGCTCCACAATTTAAGGTAGACCAGGAATTCACACACCATAAAATTAACACAAAGCATAGTTGTCACCTCAAGAGAGAAAATGTCTGTAATTTGGATGCATTTTTAAATGAACAGCAAAGGGAGTGTAATGAACACGTGTAATGTGTACAAACTGGGAATTTAACAAGCTAGAAAATGTAGAGCTGACGTGCCACCTTAAAATAAACTGACCCTGCTCAGTCCGCTGCAGCAAGTCAACACCAAAAGATACATCTAAGAAACCAAAAAATAGTCACGGACAGCAAAAATGCCAAGATAGCAGCGTATTTACCACACCGGATGAGCGTCTTCGAGGTTCTGCTCTCCATGAATCGCAGTATGATCTCATTTCTCTTCCTAGCTTTACAGACACGGCAGCTCTACGGGTGTTTTGTAGAAAAAAGTTACGCTGCTGCTGAGCTGACCGTCATGTGGCGTGCCATCCCTGTCGCTGAAGACAGCCGCACACTGACTAAAAGATCTGAGGTATGAGCAACAAGGCTACTTTTACATTTATTTTTAATATCGACATTTCTTATAGAAAGAAACATATTAATAATTAAAAATAACTTAACCCTCCCACTGTCCTCATGGGTGACCCCGTCAGGAAAGTTGACCATTGAGCAGGGTTGATGGTTTATCCCTTGTGTCCACGTGGCAGGGGTGAGGAGTGAGCACCACCTCACCCCTGCCACGTGGACCTCAAGGGATAAACCATCAACCCTGCTCAATGGTCAACTTTCCTGACGGGGTCACCCATGAGGACAGTGGGAGGGTTAAAGGACAACTCTAGTGGGTTCTCCTTTTTTCTTAATGCATTTCTAAAGTATCGGATCGGGACTCGATATCGGCAGATTCTTAAAATCAAATGACTCGGAATCGCATCGTGAGCAAAAAAAACCGTGATCAGAACATCCGTAATTTTCATCCATAAACATTCAAGACATCAAAAACCAGACATGTGTCCAGATGTTTGCTTTGTACCAATATTAAAACCTCCCAAATCAGAAAATAACTGCGTTTCCAGAAAACCCTTCAGCAGTTTGAAGCCAGCTTAACATGTTATGGCTGTGTGAATGCCACGTTTGTCAAACACAATCGTACTAACCACCAGCTCAGATGAGCCACGTGTGGTTGGTCGGGCGTCTGATCACAATGAACCCACCTTCCAGAGGAGTCCTCTTGCGGAGAGCGAGCCTCTCCAGGCGGCGTTGTGTTTCAGCCAGACTGAAGAGGACGCCGTACGCGTACTGCCTAGCAGCACGGAACAGCAGAGAGGCGGGTGGCAGCTCTGAGTTACACTCGTCCTCTATACACACTGGCATCTTCATCTCCCCCTGTGGGGCAGGGCGGACAAAGGATGAGTAACAGAAGAGACTGATGTCGGTCACTGACACACACAAAAACCCAAACTTTGTCACTGAGGAAACGATCAGCATGAAAACAGATGGTCTAAGGTTGTTTTGGTTTTGGAGACCATCTATCTCCAGATTTCTGCTGGAAGTGTTAGCAGCGCACAACATAATGTCGCGTTTAATCCGTGAGATCAGACACCGCAGATCACGTGTGATTTCGGCAGTTCGCACTGTAACTAGCAAGAAAAAATGATGGCAGCATATGTCCAAAAAGGTCTATTTTCTGTCCTGTTTACTTGGGTACGGAGGCGTCGACATCCCTAGTATTCATAGGTGGTGACAGCTACAGCTTATAAGCTTAACCCTCTCATATTCCAGCCAAAATTGACAAAGCTCCACGAATGAGAAGGAAAACGTCTTTAAAGAACAAAAGAAGTCCAGCTGCTTTCATTCTAACCCCTTTTGATTTTGTAGAGTTAAAAGAAAAAACAAAAAAATTATGAAGTGCTTCTTTCATTTGTCTACAAACGTCCACCAGAAACTCGTTTTGGACTGAAAGCAACGATTCGACCATCCGGTTGTTGGCACTGCCAAACCGCTGCACTTCCCTGAGTCCTCCACGCGTATTTTGCAACTAAATGGTGACTGGTGTTTAGCACCATCTTGTTTCCTCTGGTTTCAGGTTCAAGCAGCATACCCGAGAGGAGGGGTGAGTGTTCTGTGACCTTGTTTGCATTCAAACCTTGCTTTTTCTGTAGATTCGCTAAAGCAGCCTTAAGTATTACTGCTGATGACTCGGGTGTCACATTTACAGAAAAGGCTCTTGTACTGATCCAGGTTTTGGACCAGCATGGTGAAACACAAATGTATAACCACTAGGGCTGGGGGTAAACGATTATTTTTAAAACGATTATTCTGACGATTATTTTATCGAATAGTCGACTATTCTAATGACTATTTAGAAAACTAATCTAATGATTATTTATCTATTGCACAATTAACAAAAACCAGAAAATCTCAAATAAATTCCTCAAAAAAATTGATAAATTCTTACTGTAAGAGAATAAACACTACAGGCCTTCCATTTTGTATAACACTGCTTTTATTGTGTTGCGGTTGGTTATGTTCTGATGACGTGTAGAACTTGGGAGTGCAGGCTGCTGCCTGAGAGGTGGTAGAAGATGGAGTGTCTCCATGCTGCTTTGTTTTGGTCACTTATGTGCGTGAGGCGAGTGGTGTTACGGGTTAAACCAAACTCAGGTGATATTTTACACTAAACCGAAAACCCACAACACTCTAAATGTAATAAAAGGGAGATCTACACCACAAAAAAGATGAACTCTAAACCAAAACGTAACAGCTTATCCCAACGCAAGAAGCTGTTAGCGAAGATGCTAACAGTAGCTTTACCAACGTTAAGTTCAAGTTACCAAGTTTAAATAAACCAAAAACACCCAGCAGCAAACAGACCAGCACGGAGGAGAGACTGCTACCACCAAAACAGCTCTCCTCATGTCTGAAAGAAGCTCCTTAATGAAGGGAGAAACACTCCCGGTGATTTTCTACATCTGCGATAGACACGAAGCAGCGCATCTGACCCCGGAAGTTGTTGTCCGTTGCCGGGAGACAAAGGCGGGCAAAACAGGAAAGGAATCTAGTAGTGGACGGACATTGTTCCGGGTCTTCGGTATTTGGCGGAGATGTTAGTGAAGGCGGAGAAGAGGGCGAACTAGAGGAAAAACGGGCAGATTCCTCCTCTATTTACAAACTCCTGGGGATGCAACAAGTGGGCGCGGTGCGTCGACTTCCGGATCTGACGTCGACAAATTTTTAGAATCGAGCCGTCGACTTCGTCGAGGCTTCGCTACAGCCCTAATAACCACAACTAATAAAAAGTCTTTACCTTGGTCAAAATGTGGTAAATCTGGGGGTACATCAGTCCTCTCCTATGTCTGTGTTCAGCTACACGAAGAACCTCGGCACTGACCTGGAGGAAAACAAGCAGACTTACTTAGGTTTAATTAACCTGTAAACAAATGTATAGTTTAAACCAAATGGCCACAGTGAACATGATGTAACACAGACTGATCATCTCAATCCACCTCAGCCATTTCCAGCAACAAAGTGTTGGTTTATGTCTGGAGTTCACAGAAGCCAACTGGACTAAACCTCCCCTGGTCAGGTGACACCACTCGAATGTCACACGTATTTCTCTAAACTTGGGGGGGGGGGGGGGACACCCCATCTCCTCAATCTCACCTGAGGCAGTGGGGGTGTGGTTATGTCCATGTGACTCCGTGTCGCCATTGATAACAGTGACGGAATGTTTGACCCGCTCCCGTTGCCTTGGGAACCATCTCCAGAGGTTGGACCCCCTCTTCCATTAGGATCCTCCCACCGAGAGGATTTGTCTGTCAAATGGCTGTGAGGGAATAGTCGGGGTGTTAGTGTTACTGTAGCAGAAGGGAGTCCAGATGAGCCACTAAATAAACCAAATCTGCTTCAAACGTGTTGAAATTCAAGGTAAAACGTGTTCTTTAAAGCTGTAGGCGAGTCAGCAGTGGTGGCCAGGTCACTGCCCTTCAGCCCCAGGCCTGGGCCCCACCTCCCTGGGCTCACGTGTGTCAGAACAAGCTAGTTTTATTTAAACAGCAACAAAACTCAATTTATGATTCGTTAAAAAGCTTTTTTCATTGACAACTTGATCTAACAGAAGGCATTTATTTTAAAAACTCTAAAATCTTAAAATCAGGCCCTACAACTTGATAAACAGAGGAAATGTGTAACTGCTACTTTACTTTGCGTTGCTGTCATTTGGTTCATCTCCATCTGATGATGAAGAGGGAGATGGAGAGGGACCAGACTGAGTGCTGGGGTGATGATTGGGTAATCGACTCCCCCCTTGTGTCGAGTCGTACGGAGCTGACCAATCAGAGAAGCCCATCTTGGCCACCAGAGAGTCGTTGCAGTCCTGTGGTGGTTGCTGTGGGGTGTGGAACAGCGGGGTGGGGCCAGGTCCAAATGGAGCATTTTGAAAAGGTGGCTTTAACCCTGGACCCTGGGGGAGAGGAAACTGGAATTGGACAGGGAGGACAAGGGAGACTTTAAAAACGCTTCGTTGCATTAGCACACAAACGGATTTCAAAAAGCATTCCGTCCATTGCTCACGGCTACATCTGGTCTCACTGGAGCTGAAAACCACAAGGTAAAGGTAAAGATCTACCTGATTCTTTCCGATTGGAATCGGTCCCATGTGGCCAGGTGGTCCCACAAAAGGAGTGGGCCCAATCCCAGGTACTGAGCACAAAATAACATAAGTAAATAAAAACAAGAAACCATGTTTCTGCTCAGCTGGTTTTGTAAAACCATAACTAGCATGCGTAAAAATAAGGATTACGTAATAGATCTGCGAGTTCATTACTCACAGATGAAAGAGGACGGCCCCATGTTAGGTGAGCGTGGTTTGGAGGCAGCGGAGAAGTACTCCACAGCTTTCTTGAATCGCTCCACCTTATCCTCCATACGTGACTGCAAAGCAAGCAGAGCATGGTGCTGAGATCATTACAGTGGAGGTGCCCGGTGAGGAGTTTCTGGGAAAATCTCAGGATGAAGTCGGCTTCCAGCCTGGCCTTCTTCTCAAACTTTGAGTTTGTCGTTTTGTTTTTCTGTTGCAAACAGATCCTAAGAAAGGGTTTACCCACCTCCATCAGGGAGGTACTTACAGATGTGCTGCAACTACTACGTAGATGTGGGTGATCCTGAAGGATCTGAATGTTTAGATAAGCTGCTAAAGCTAAAGATGCAGGGCACATTCTAACATTGCTAACACTAGCATACAAAGTACGAGACGGTACGGCTCCCATCTACCTGAATCCTCTTGCAAAGGCTTACGTCTCGGCCCGGCCACTCCAGTCATCACAGGATGGTCGGCTAGCAGTGCCTACACCACACTCAGGACAATCCAGACTCTTCTCATGCATCGTTCCACAAATGTGGAATCACCTTCCAAGCACTACCAGAACAGGAGCTTCCTTTTCAATTTTCAAGAAACTCCTGAAGACCCTGCTCTTCAGAGAGCATCTTCTAAACTAGCACCCTCCCTGCACCTGTCCCACCTCTCTACCGTCCACTCCTTGTTCCCTCCTCTCCATGATTGATGTCAAGTTGTTGTTGTTATTGTTGTTGTTAGTCTCAAGGGCAACGTGCCGATTATCACTCGTAAGTCGCTTTGGACAAAAGCGTCTGCTAAATACATAAACATTCTGTTAGAAGGACTGAGTACAGGATGTTAAAGGTTTGTTTCTGCAGGGCCTAACTGAGATGCGACGCATACTACCAGCCTGATCCATGCTGACAGTCCACAATGAAAGTCAGTTAGGCTAAAGATGTGTTTACTTGACTGCTTTGTTTAAACCACATTTATGTTAATGGCTGGCTGTGGGGATACGTAGACATTATAAGCACATGCTAGCACACGGTAGCTAACAGTGCCTTGTATACGTTACAGTTGTAACGGTTCAATCACTTGCATCTTTTATCAGACGTGTCCCAGAGTGCTTTGACAAACAACTACACTACCATAATGGAGTAGTACCACCACTATGAATAATTCTGCATTGACTTTATGTTGTGCTGCTAATAATTACATTAATTATTATTTCTGATCCTGTTAAGTTTCTCTGTTGGGTGAGTTCTGTTAATGAATTACGTTAGATTAAACTATGGCCTTCTCAGCCAGTGTTTCCATCTGCCAACCGCATAACGATCAAATTCTTTTTTTTTTCTTTTCATTTTCTAGATCACGACAGATGTCTATATATCTGGTCCTTTTATTAAATCAACTAAAAAGCTCAATGTTTAAATCTTATTTACACAACCGTGACCATTCCTGTCTTTGCACGGCAGGTTCACGATTATTCTCTACCTGAAAGTGCACACAAACAGATGCAGGCTCTATGCGTTCAGGTGAAAACACCCCCACCAGTGTAAAGTTCGTGTCTGCAAATACTTTGTATTATCCAACTGAAAAGCAAAAATATCAGTTTTTTGATCCTAGGATGAAGAAGATGCTCCTCATCGGCAGAGATAGAAGTGAGCTACGTCATAGCTGAGCTTCAGGCGGATTTGGAGTCTTAATTACTGATATTTGGACATCTTGCCTCAGATTTGATAACCGCAACACGACTCTACCACTGACTTCCAACATGGATGTTTCATCTCCACAAATAACAAGCTTGAAGGTCTGCTGTATGGTGAAGTTGTTAATGCTAACAGTTAGCTTCTACTAGGGTTGTCACGGTAACCGGTATAGCGGTAAACCCCGGTAAAAAAGTTGACAATAAAAATAACCGTCCAGTTTTTAAAAAACTATATTATCTCTGTGGGTTTACCGTGGCCGCGGTTTCGGCGCGATGACCCTTACCAGCCACCGTCGCTTCAGCTGAAGTTCCCGCGGCGCGCACACGCACTTTTTAATTTGCAACGGCACCAAAACTTTGAAGCTGAAATAATGGCCGAAGGAGGCGACGGCAGCGCCCAGGACATCCATCAGCCCTCAAAGAAGACTAAATCGGAAGTATGGGCATATTTGGGATTTCTGAAAAATGCTGAGGGACAGTTAATAGAAGACGGCTATCCCGTTTGCAGAACGTGCAGGAAACAAGTGTCTGCAGAAGGCAGCAACACTTCAAATCTCATGGCACATCTGCGTGACGATCACCCACGTCTCTACAGCCAGTGCAAGGTAAGATAACATTAGCATTTTAGCTGAAATGCATGACGTGAGGACTTTTGGCTGAGGGAGAATGCAACGAGTCTATATACTGCAGCCGCAGCGTCCTCTGCCAGCATTTAAACCGTGTCACGGACACCCTGTTGCTGGATGAAGCATCTTATTTGTTGATGATGAAGAGAAATATACAATTAGTTCCTTGTCATGGATTTGTTTACTTATTCAATGCCATTTATACTTGAACATTTGGATTTGATTACATAGTGTAGTAGTTATTTTAGTAATTTGTTTAAAGTGGCTATTTATTTTCAATACATATTTTTTAAGGTTGACTTGTACAGTGCTCAAGTCAAGTGTGGACTGGAGTTTTAGATTTTCATTTTGATAATGAAGAAAACAAGTATATGAGAAAACAAGTGGTGTTTCTTTGATTTGTTTACATATTGTTTATGTTTTGAATGTTTGGATTTGTATAATTTAAACCTGCACTGACTACTGTAACATGTTCCAGAAAAATAAGCTATTTGTTCCTTTACTTGTGAAAAGTTGCACTTTTGCTAAGGCTTTGTGTTATTTTAGGTTTAATAAACACTGTTAAACCTTTTCAGAACTATTTCAGTTTGTGTAGAACAGGACTATCAATGCTTTCTGAACATATGCAACACCGTTTAAAAAAATACCGCGATAATACCGAAAACCGTGATAATTTTGGTCACAATAACCGTGAGGTTAAATTTTCATACCGTGACAACCCTAGCTTCTACTAGTCCAGATGTTCTTTACTATTTCCTGGACGCTAAACGAACAACAGCCGTCCCCGTCACGAGTCTAGATGGGCGAGCCCATGACTGTGAAGCGACAGTATGATGAAGATCTGTCAGGATTTTCAAGTCCTACAACTATTTTCTATCAGAAGCTAATGCGGGAGGTAGGTGTAGGAGACTATTTTCATGTGCCTGCATGAAAAACTCAGAAATAATTAATGGCAGGGTTGCCCCCAGCGCTTTATAAGCCTGGCCAGGCTTTGTTTGGCCACCCGCAAGGCCAAGCGTCATGCCCCGCCCCCTCCCCGACCCTACCCTGTCCGCTGACATGAACGGCGCAACGAAACTAGAGCCCTCCATCAGCTGATACTGGGGAGGAACAGCAGCAGAACGTGTGCAGTAGGCGAGCGGTATTCTCTGGTGGGAACCGGGAGCAATCCTACAACCCTCCGATTACTGGTCAACACACCCTCCCTCCTGAGCTACTGCTGCCCACACTCAATCATGAGATTTTACACAGAAACTCACAGCTACGCTCTGGCGCTGGAATGTGAAGGAGCACAAACGCTGGCTCGGACCTTCTATCACAGTCTGTGAGCATCAGCAAAACCAATCAGACATCAGCTCTGCTTGGAGAATTCCTTCCATGCAGGAAGTTTAACTGAACTTGGTCGTAAGTTTTAATGAAGAGGTTCAGCAGCCAACCTGTGATTGTTTGAAGACGTCTCTGGCGATGGCGTCGAGGTTCCCCAGGTCTTTGATGGAGGAGACGTACTCCGAGACAGCTTTGATCACCACCTCACAGGGCGGCAGCACCAGCTGATGGGCTCGCACCTGAACAAGCAGAATGAACAGGTCCCTCTCATCCATAAAGGGTATTACTCGCACAATAACGACATCATGACAAGATATTTAACATACTACCAAATATGTGTGATGTTTTAAATTTAGAGTAAAGGAAATGAAAACAAATAAAAGTAGATTACCGTTTGGGAAACCACTTGACAAAATATTACCTGACAGATGTACAGTTCAGCCTGTAAACTAGAGAGATGTTTGTATGTAGACCCTCTGAACAATGTTAATTAAAGCTACTGCAGCTGAAAGCTTAGTGGAATGAACCAGCAGTTAAACACTGCACCAAAGAGAGCCTGTGCACCAGCGCACCTGCTGCGCTCTCGGGTTTCCTACAACCGACTTGTACCATCGGGAACTAGCCAACAGACGGGCCGATATTTGTTTGATCTGATGAACTGTCAAAAACCCCTTTGGGTTAAATTAAATGCTCCTTAGATGTGGACTATCTCAGCGATCCCAGAGAACCACAATGCAGCCATTTTGGATGGCATCAACAATCGTTGCCATCTTCTTGTTTGCTTCAGTCGCAGTAAAATTACATTTGCAACACCTCTCGGTTGCCATGGTTACCCATGTAATGGGCTCGACACACAGGAGGCGACAAACGACCGCGATCAGCGAAATTTGTCGCTGTCACTTTTATTACCTGACACATGGGAGGCGACCCGCGGCAGCGGCAAAGCCGTCTACGCGTTCTGTTCCATGGCGAAATCGAAACTTCCGTTGTTTTGTTTGGCTGTGTCAGGTTGGAGGTAATTAAGGTTATTTAAGCGGTTCAGAGTTAAAAAAGTGGTAGATATGATGTTTCACAAGGTGCTGCTAGAGTTATGTGAAATCTTACATCTCATTTTACTATATAAAACATAAAAATAATCAACTTCTTCTTCATGTTTGCTCAGAGGTGTACGGAGCATCATATCCGCTCATTGGTCAGTGATTGAAACCTCCGTTGATTGGTCATCGCCCGAGCGACAGCGATGAAAAGATTTCAACTTTCTGGGATCGCGTGCTGGGTCGCCTGTGCACGATACGTGCACGAGCGCAAAATTTCACACGCACGTTTTTCGCATTTCGCTTAGTAGGAGACCCGCGATTATCGCTTTGTCGCGCATGTCTCATTGAAAATGAATGGAGGAGAGGCGATGTCGCCTCCCGTGTGTCGAGCCCATTATACAACTGATCAACCGGCTAGCTTATATGCAGAGTATTCATAAGGTGGTTTGCATTGACGGTTTATGGCAGAAGGTTGGTGCTCAGGAGGCGGGATTTAACCAGAGCACGTTTCTAGGAAGAGCGTGATTCATAAAGCAGGAATTCCTGTGTGTAAGCCCGTTTCACAGGTCCAGAATGACTGTGTGAGGAGATTCTTTTTGCTGAGCTTGAGTGTTAATGAGTATTCTATACAAACTTTATAAACGAGGGCCCTGAACATAAAGTTCCCAGACGGTCATTTATTTTCAGAACTTCAGCAAATGTTGTCAAACGCCAAGTCTGTTTCAGAAGCAGCGTAAGCTGCAGGACGCATCAGGATCTCCATGAAGAAGCCTTAAATACCTTGAGAGAAGCAAGAGGGTGTTCTGGTCCCAGCAGACTCCAGTGGAAGGCAGCCAGGTCCTCATCAGGCAGAATATGATTTCCTGAAAGGAACAAACTCCTTCAAATGGCTGCCATGCCAGTGACCATGAAGAGCAGCAAGAGCGTAGAGGTTACAGCAATAAGGGACACGTGTCTGTCTGCGGTCTGAGACAGTGGTTCCCCAAGTCAGGACCACATTCTGGGTCAGGGCCCAAAGGGAGTCAAATGTTAGAGAAGAGTTTCAGAAATCAAACAAAACAGGAAAATTATTTCTAATGGAATTTTTTCACTTGGACATAAAAGCCAAATATATTTAGTTTACATAAACGGATACACTTCGTGATTTTAGGGATCGGAGGCCGAAGAGTTGGGGAACCACAGGTGTAAGCTGGTGTGTGTGTGTGTGTGTGCGTGTGTGACTCCTCACCCAGCAGAGCAGCGAAAAGTGGCAGGTGCTGTGTTTTGAGCCCGAGCTGCCTGGCAGCCTCAGACAGCAAATACTGATGTGTGGTCAGGTTCTTGCCGTTCCAGCTCAGTTTGAGCGCGTGCGAAGAAAAGTAGGCGGGCACATTGCAGAGGGCGAACTCGGAGTCCTGAGCAATTAGACCAGAGAATCCAAAGTCCCTGTAGAGAGACAGCACTTCCTGGTGGTGGTCCTCCAACGTCTGTACTACCTGCACACAGAATCAACAAACCAGAGGGCTAACGCGTCTGGTCTCGCTGTCCTAAATTTGACCCAAAAGTAAAAATCTTGACAATTTGAACAGTGATTTAAATGGAGATGAAGAATTACATTCCAACATATAAAAACATTGAAAATATTGCTTGACCTTTGTGTTAATGTTCATTATTTTACTGCTTCAGGTACACTGGCCACCTTCAATGCTTTTAATCCCTTTTTTAAACATTTAACTTTTAATGAAGGAATCACAGCTGCAGAAATTCACTCCAGATTACAGATAATGCAGATTTCTGATACGTGGCATCACGTTCTTCTTGCACTATCAGAAAAACCTGCGATGCACAAAGTGCATGTTTGGTGTTATGTTGCATATCATCATCAAAAAGTCAATAACATCTGTTTTCACTGTAAAAGCATAACCATTACACTGAGTGGTTTATTTAAAACTATAGTCAAGTTAAAAGTTAAATGTCCACCTTAAATAAAAGCAGAAACGGCAAAGATGATTATGAGAGACTAGATGACTTGATGACTCGCCATGGACATAGGTGAGTTATAATAAGGCTGCAGCACACAATACAGTTTGCATAATGTGATTTTCTTATATAAAGTGTCCTTTCTTGATTAACTGGCTTGTGCTGTTGTTGAACTGCAAAACAAAAACATGAAAACAGATGAAATGGAAAACGGGACAGCAGCTTTCTACAAAAAAGGATTTTTCATCATTTTAAAGTGGTTTCACAGAATACGACGCTTCACAATCTTATTCTGCACAAGCGTCTCTTTCATTTTATATTGTCACCTCATTAAAGGTGTACCTAAATGTATCTTCAACAGCAGAATAGTAATACTGGCTAATTTATACATAAATATTAATAGTTTAACCAGGTGAACTCCAAAAATAAGTCTAATAGGTCTTCCCAAACAGAAGCTGCTGACAATGTATGCAAAAGTTCAGCGAGTTCATGTTGCATAATCTATAGTTGCAATGAAATCACACCTCCAGCAGGAAAACAAACAAGTAAACTGTATTTACATTTAACATTTACTGTTAGGTGCTGGACTCGTTTCAGTAGTAACTGTACTTGGACACAAACAGGAAAGGGTTAAAGGCTGATGTAAGCTGCTAGTAGCAGTAGAGACACGAGGACAAGCTGAACAAAGACTTTTTTTTATATAAAAGTTTAAATTGCCAGGATAAGTTTTCTCACCCGCACACGGAAGCGGAACATGGCGAGGCGGACGCAGTGGCTGAGGCAAGCCGGGGGCAGGAACCATGCCCGGGGAGGCGGGGTGGCCTTGCTGCCGACGTGGTTGACTATCAGCTGCGCCGTCTGTCGCTGGCCCTGAGCTCGCCGCGCCCACTCGGGCCAGCGCTCCTTCCCCAGAGTGCCGTTGAAAACCACGACGAGCTCCAGGCCACCCTGGTACAGACAGGCCTGTGACAGAGCAGCCAGGTAGCCCAGCATGGCGTTCCACTCTCCTCCGCACACCCAGTCCGTCTGGTAGCCACCATACAGCCGCTGGAGGCTGGAGTCAGCGTCGATTAGGATCCTGGCAGGCGGGGGCGGGGGAGGCATGGGCCCGGGGTGATGTGGGTGGTGGTGTGGGTGATGATGGTGTGGGGGCTGGCGGGCCGCGGTACGAGCAAGCTTTAGGAGGTCCACGGGGACCGCGGCCCCGGGACAGCGCTTCTCCAGATATTCTTGAAAACCTTGCACTCCCATGACGGTGTTGCTGAGCCTGTGTGTTTGGCCGGGAGCGGCTTCTGAGTACGTTCTGTACGCCGTGTTTGTAACGTGTTGTGGGGTGAGACCAGGCGAGCTATCTGGTCTCCTATGTAGTGATAAACTGTAGTTGTTTACACTGTAAGACAAGCGACTGGTGAATGTGTCACTGTGCACTAAAGTACATGCGCGCCCGGCAATGGTGATAAAACCCGAGTTCTCCCAATGATAATGTCTCAGTGTTGATGGTGGCTACTCACTTTACTGTCCATCCCTGTGGATTTTTGGTGTGATGCCAGCGAGGCCAGTGGTGCTACCTACAGCCAGAAAAAGTTCAACACACTTCCTACACCCATAATTTTGCTTTGACACCAAACATCTTACGAAATTTAGTTGACAGCGAGTAACGGACATGCAGCGTGGTGGTAGATGCTGGTAAGAAATGTACATGAAATAACTATCCTGTTGGGTAGTGCACATGAACAGATGCAGTACTGCGCATTAGTTAGCAACCTTCAGGCTGGACGAGCAGTTTGCGAACATAATGTTAAAACCTTAAAAATCGCTGTAAATTAGATGACAGCAGACTTCTACGTCACATTTATCCTGCTCTATGTTCATGAACCTGTAGCACGTGGGTAGCAGTTGTTTGCTGATTAACCGGTGGCAGAATACCGAATAAAACAAAAATATAAGGCAGAGTGCCTGGCTGACTGGCTAACTGTTCTTCTATTCGCTAACAGTTGCTAGCTGTTAGCTACTGGCAGGGTCCCCGGCGTGATTTGACGCGTCAACTCCCAAAGACAAGTCCAGGGCGGACACGACGCGGAATGAAATGGATGTTTGACCAAATAAAATAAAAACAACGAAAATAAAATAAAAATAAAAGCCCGATGGTGCCTCCCTCGCTTTCTTCCACACTCACGGCTTCATGTTGCAGAGGGGAACATTACTTTCAAGCGACATCAGCCATCTTGCGACTTCCTCGCGGCCCAGCGGAGCGGGAGGGAGGTGAGGCGGGAGGTGGCCCTGCCGCATGGCAAGCTGGGAAATATAGTCCACGAGGACAAAACGTCGATGAATCATTGCTGTGGTAGCGTCAAACCAAAAACTACAACTACCAGAATAACGATTAAGCACGGGATGAAGATAAAAGCTGAAGAGCAGAACCAAAGTGTTTCACGGTTACATGAAGCGAGTGCCTTTCAAACTATGTATTTTTGTACATTACTCCCTTTTAAAATAGTTTCGCTTCTATATTTTATCTTTATGGTATTAAAGTCGTTGCTAAATTAAATTTTATCTAAAAAAGATAAATTAAAGCAAAAAGTAGGAATAAATCTTAATAATCGTGACTTTATTGATCCGTGTAACAGGTTGGATGACACGGTTCTGTTGAATCTCCCTGAGTATGTCGCCCCCACGTGGTTATACCATGTAGATGCCTGAAAATAAAATGTGTTGCGTAAAAAAATTAACTAGGCCAATTCGGGACTCCAGGGCTCTCTACCGAGTTTCTGAGAAAAACTGCAAAATATTAAAGTTTAGATTTCTCCACTAGATTGTCTCAGTATAAACCATGATCTTGCATTAATTTTTTTTTTTGTCGATGAGGAAAATTGTTTGGCCTATAGATCCATGAAGTGGCTAGGGGGAGCTGCAGACCTCAACACCTGTTTATAGACACGTTGCTTCAAATAACTTCCTCCGATCAACCCATAACTTTCTTCCAAAGTAACCCAAGTAACAGACTCCCTCTCTGTCATTGTTTAATGTAATTTTAAATTACATTTATTTTCTTTAGCTTTTGAGTGTTCTCCCTTTTTCTTGTTGTTTTTCTTGTTTTTAGTGTTGTTTTGAAGCATTGTTCATCACTTTGGTCAATCCTTGGTTGTTTTAAAATGGGTTATACAAATAAGATAGACAGACAGACAGACTGACTGATTGATTGATTGATTGATTGATTGATTGATTGATTGATTGATTGATGATTGAATTAAACAAATAACTGGATGTGTTTAGGCATGTCCTTCCGGGATGACATGCTGGAGGGAAATCTAGGCTGGTTTTGAATCACCTTGGTGAAATGGCTGGGAGGACAGACTTCCTGTAGCTGCCCACATGAACAGGACCTGAGTGGAGGACAAAAACAATGTAGGAGCCAATATTGTTTTGGTTTAGATTATATTATGGTCTAAGCTTATTTTAATAATGTTTTATGTATATTTCAGTTTATTGCGCTATGGTTTGTATTTCTTTTAACCACTGGTGGCACTGCGGAGCCTGTAAAGGTGTTGATGTGCAGTGCACTGGCGTTTTTTTGGGTGACGGGAGGCCTAAGATGTTGTAGTGGCACAACATGTCCCATGAGAGATGTGGAGTCCACGATCCGACCTGACAGATAAACAGTCCCACACATAAACAATCACACACTGTCTGCATGCTCCAATGTGGTCTTGATATGTGTTGTGCATTTAGCAAAAGTGCACACATCCCAAAACCTCAATGCTTACATGCAGCTCAAAACTGGAAGTGGGCACCAGAGGTGAGGCTGAGTGACCTAATCCCTCCCTTCATGTGCTATTGAGTGTGCTCATTGGTGAGTGTTTCTAATGATGCTGGCTGTGCTGACCCTTGTAAGATCAGAGGTCATGTGCATGCAGCAGTATTTTGCCATTTCCTGTTTTTCCTTCTTAGATTGGTCAAGCACAATTCCCACATCCAAATCCTGACCTCTAAACTGGCTGCAGCATGAGGTCTGGGCTACAGGGTAGATTATGTTAACTTCAACACCGGTTAGTTACATGTGGCAAATGCTGGAGACACAGTGGGAAGTGTTGGGTCGTACCTCACCTCAGCAGGAGCGTTCTCTGGGGCAAATACGTGCACGTCCCTGCAGTAGAAGTGCACTGAGGTAGAGAATTTCTCCAGAAAGCCAGTTCCTGAGGTGGAAATGCAGCATAACCCCTGTTTTCTCTCTTTTTTTTTTTTTTGCTCTGCTGGTCACACTGAAACAAGGAGCTTAGCTTCAATTAATCTTACAGAGTGAAGTTACACAGAAGGCATCAAACCTAACACATTTGAAAAGGGATAACAACATCAAACATGTGAAATGTGTCCGTTTTTTAGAGTTTTTGAGTACCTGTAAGTCATTACCAGGACCAAGTCATTACTGACTACACACTACACTCCACACTACTAAAGCTACTCAGGGGAAGGGATGCAGATGTCTGCTGTACTCAGAGCCAATGTCAGGAAGCTAAAAAGCCCAAACTCCCTTTGGGTTGTAACTATTTTATCATTTTATTTTTCTCTTCCCCTTAAACTTCTTTTACTACACGTTTCTCTTTTTGTTCTAGTTTGCAGCTGGATGTGACGGTCTGATGGTGGACCTGACACGAACATTTTTGACCTTATGACGGGGTAGCTGTTTAAAGAGCAAGTCACCCCCAAATAAACATTTTTTTGCTGATAAACTAAACAAACGAGTGTCTAATCGTGCTGCAGACATGTGTCGTCTATAATTTGGCACTTCAGTGCATCTTACTTAAAATTTAAATATTCTGCCTAAAACTGGCAGTGTTGTGCCGTTGTCAGGTAAAAACTCTGCACTGTATTTTAATTTAAATCTGCCACCGCTATTGGCTAAGAGGTATGCTATGATGTAAACTGGTACATTATGATGTCACAATGCTGTCGTGAGCCTGTGTGTGTGTATTTGTTAGCGGCTCCACCCTCTCGGTCTGCCAGGCAACAGCATTTGTTGCATTTTTCAAACATGAAGTGGGAGTGGAGTTAGACTCTGGTAGGGGTTGACTTGCTCTTTAACTTCCACACCAAAAAAAAAAAGCAAAAAAACATTGCATTTTTTGCAATTTTTGACTTAATTTTGGGCAACAATGTTTTAAATAATATTTTAACTCAATCGTGTAACATTGTTGCCCCAGAAAGCATGGCTGGTTTAAGACCCACCTGTACCTTTATCCCATGCATGTGTGGGTTTCCTCCCACAGACCAGAAACACTCACAAGCGGAGACTCTTACTAATTATGTCTGGAGAAGTCCCTCACAATTAATTATGTCTGTAGGTGTGTGTATGTATGTGTGTGTGTGTCTGTTTTCTTGTCTCGGTGTCCCCGTGGTGAACCAGAGACCAGTCCAGGGTGTCCCTCGCTTCTTGCCCAGTGACTGCTGGTAAATGAATCCACTATGCTGACTTTTTCGTGCAAATGCATTGTCGTTTTATGAGTATTCCAGCTAGGAAACAAAGTAAACTGACGACACAAATTCCTTGTTTGAGGTCACGAAGCAGTAGCAGCACTTTAAATAAAAACATCACCTGCACTTTTTTCTTCTGATCACCCTTGAGATGGTCCTACACCTTCATTGGAGTCTAGCTGTGTTTGATTATACTGATTGGACTTGATTAGGAAAGTCACACACCTGTCTATATAAGACCTTGCAGCTCACAGTGCACGTCAGAATCACACTACGTGGTGAAAGAGGTAACGAAGAACCCAAACATCATTGTGGCTGAGCTCCAGAGATGCAGCCAGGAGATGAGAGAATGTTGTAGAATGTCAACCGTCACTGCAGCCTTCCACCAGTCAGGGCTGTATGGCAGAGTGGCCCGATGGAAGCCTCTCCTCATGCCTGCATGGAGTTTTCTAAAAGACGCCCGATGGACCCCAAGATAGTGAGAAATAAGATTCTCTGGTCTGATGAGACCAAGATAGAACTTTTAGCCTTAATTCTAAGCTGTATGAGTGGAGAAAACCAGGCACTGCGCATCACTTGTCCAATGCAATCCTTACAGTGAAGCATGGCGGTGGCAGTATCATGCTGTGTTTTTTTTTTCAGCTACAGGGACATTACGACTGGTTGACAATGAGGGAATGATGAATGCGAACAAGTAGAGAGATATCCTGGACAAGAACCTTCTCCAGAGTGCCAGGACCTCAGACTGAGCTGAAGGTTTCCCTTCCAATGATAAGCACAGCTAAAATAATGGAGTGGCTTCACGGCAACTCAGTGATTGTTTTTGATGGATGGATGCATTGATGATGGGTGGATGGGTGGTCACTCAGGTCATCTGATCAGTTGCTCCTGGACGTTCCAAGGACACAGCGTAAGCTCAGAGGGGACAGGGCCTTCGCTGTTGCTGCTGCCAGACTACGAAACTCGTTGCCGGCACATATTAGAAAGGCGTCCTCACTGGAAACGTTTAAATCATCTTTAAAGACCCACCTTTTTAGCTTGGCTTTCGACACCGCATAAAGTTTTGGATTTCTATTTGATTTTAGTGTGCTTTGAACTTTATACTGTATTCTATTTTATTCTGTTTTATGCTTTTGTGTTTTTATTTTCAGCACTTTGGTCAGGGAGGGCTGTTTTTAAAGTGCTTTATAAATAAAGTTGGCTTGGCTTGGCTGTGTGGATGGATGAATGAGTGGATGGGTGGTTGCATGGATGAATGGATGCATTGATGATGGGTGGGTGGATGGATGGATAACTTCTAAATAAACATTATTTACAAAATGTAATGTTGACATCAATGATGTTCGCAATAAAAACCCATCATTGTCCTTTTGGTTTACTCAAGAGAACACGCACTAACCTCTAGATGAAGCTGGTCTCGCTCACCACCACACAGATGTGTTCTACATCTGTTCTGTTGTAGCAGAACACAGGAACATCATCTGAGCCTCTGAGTGTAAGGTCAGCTCTCGGCGGGCTCCTCGGTAATGAGGGGCTTCTCCAAGTGAAGAGGAAAACAAACAGATTAGCGCCCTGTTGGAGAGTTCAGGCAGGGGGAGAGCTGGAATGCAGGGGACGAGTGAAGACGGAGGGGGGGGGGGGTGTAAAAATAACTCCTTTTGTTGCTCCTTGCTCCTTTCCCTCCTCAAACCATCTAACCCAGATGTCCCAACATCTGTCCTGATCATGATCAGCGGCTGATGCAAAGCGGCACGTAGACCCACTCGTGTACTGAGCAGCAGCTCTTTGATGGCTCAGAGGGACAGAAACGTCATTTGATCTGCTGCTGCTCTGCATCCAAGGAGATCAAAGTGGCTCCAATGGCATTGTGTGTTTTATCTAAACAATCAGAAGGAAATTGTATCAATTGTCTGACACTGAAGGGCCACCATGTCCTTTCATCACTCCAGCATCCCTCTCTCCCACTCGGAGTTGGAGGCAACAGCAGAGAGGAGATGCTGAGAGGAGGGTCGAGGGATGGGACAGGGACAGGAGCTGGCAGAGGTCACCGTCTGAGTAATAAGATGTACACGCGTGCATGCACACACATAGCAGGCGCAACTAGTGCATGCAACAGAAGATCAGGTTGTCCTGATTCCTGCAGATGATTCATGGGACGCTGAGGACGAGCCCGGTAAGTACCGTTTAATTGTTGTTGTTTTTTTTTTACTGAAAATGAGTACTTCTGTACTTCTGTAATACTTTTAACTAGGCTGAAGGTGTTTAGGAAAGAAATCAATCCTTTAAGATTCAGTGATTGATTTTTTTTTTATTTTGGTTTATTAAACGAACAACAGACCTGTAGTTGGGTTATTTGAGTTGATGGATGCTCTGGATGCTGTTTTGTGTTCTCTGTGACTGAGTGAAACTGAGATTTAAACTAAATGAAGGTTTTTCCACAGCTGGACTGAATGTTTCAGTTACAGTTTTACAATTTCACTCACAGACAGCAGCCTAATAATTAGATCAGAGGGCAAACAGCCTTATCAGGTATTTTATGTTGATGTCCTATTATACATACATACATATATATATATATATATATATATATATATATATATATATATATATATATGTATGTATGTATGTATGTATGTATGTATGTATGTATGTATCTATAAACAGGCTTTATTCCATCATCAGTGTGACTCATTTCATCTCATGTTTCTAATTAACAATGTTATGGAAGAAAAGATAGATTTTTATGCCAACTGCCTTCCAGTTTGTGTGTAATTTCAATGGAATTGAGAATAAATTCACTTAATAGAAAATAGTCACACAAAAATAGATCCAGAATCAAACTAACACATAGAATTAATTTACAACCCTTAAAGAAATGTATCGTTTTATTGGAACGGTGTGTCTGCGGAAACTTTTCTGACATAGAACAACCTCTGTTCAGAGAAATTGAGATTTCACCCTTCAGGATTGATAAGCTAATAGCTTGAGGCCAAAACTCCAATCTCTCAAGTTTCCACAGCAGCCTGTCTGTTTTTTTTAATAAATGTTTACACTGCCGTCAATTTCCCATTGAGATGATCTACCTGGATTCTGTGTTGATTTACAAACAGTAATATCATCATCAGGTAAAAGTAGCACAGCAGGTGCATCTGATGCATCTCCACCTGCTTCCCTTATTCAAAAGTGATGCTACAATATCAAGTTTCAGGTGTTGCCACACCAGTTTCAAAATCAAATTTTGACTAAACGTGTTATTTTTTTCCAACATGCAACAACAACACGAGAACTATGCAAATCAACATGCGTCAACACCTGGCAGCGTCCCATTCCGTGGTTTAAGGCAATAGTGTTTCTATTTAGGTTCAACTTCTGTTTTCATTCTTGTATTGAGTTGTTATTTGCACCGATGGTCCTGTAGGACATAAACTCTATTTCTCTGAACAGAGGCTATTCCAGAGGCATGTAGGGACTATTTTGAACTTGGTACAGAAACTCTTCATTACAGCTGAAATGTCCCTTTAAGTTAAGCGCTGTGTGCGGCTTGATTGCGTGATGTTTTCCCAATTAGTAACTCTCATCAGTCCTCTGTGGTCATTGACCCCGCTGCCAGGAATGATCACATGATCAATTATGACTCCAGAGCCCCTCTGACCCAGGAGAGGGTTATGAAACAGCCACAGCACAGCGGCTTCACAGTTTGGGGATAATCACTGTGTGTGTGTGTGTGCATGCATGCGTGCGTGCGTGTGTGTGTGTGTGTGTGTGTGTGTGTGTGTGTGTGTTTATACTGTGTGCCTGTATGTTTGATGTAAACTTGGCACCTTGTCCACTCTGGCTGTTAATATCCCACAAACACACACACTCTGATGGTCAGGCTTCTTTGAGCACAGTAATTATCAAACAAAAAGATGGGAGGCAAGCAGTTTTTTATTTGCAGACATCATTTCAGTGGAAGACAAAGCTGGACCAAATCTATTTTCATAGTACGCGCTCCAGTACACCGATTCTGACAATTCATTATGCAATCAGTAACGTGTGTGTGTGAGTTTCTGCAGAACCAATACCTGTGTGCCCCTCTTTGGTCCATCAGCTGTTATAACAGTCTCCATGGTAACGGAGACATACCTGTCCATGGATCAATCTGAGGTTTCTGAGATCCCGGCGGGTACAAATATCACAGAGTGGGAGCGGGACGCCCTGCTGGCGGTGGCGGAGGTGGTGGTGTTGGCTGTCATTCTACTGCTGGCGTTACTGGGAAACGGCTTGGTGTTGGTGGTGTTGTTAAAGCGGAGGCAGCACCAAAACCCGCTGCACCAGTTCATGCTCAACCTCTGTGTGGCTGACCTGGTGGTGGCGCTGTTCCAGGTAACACACAAACACACCCTAACCCCAACCAGTACAGCTAAATGTCCACACCTGACCAAAAGCCAAGTCAGCAGATCTTCTCTCATTTAAAGTGGCTTCCTGTGGAACGGCCATGAACACAGCCGGCTGGATACGAAAATGTTTAAGTAGAAGCTTCCTTCCAAAACGACTGAAACATTAGACTCTTTTGGGATTTTCTCGCTGTAAAATTCTCACTATATTCTTACATACTGCACCTTTAAATGACCGACTAAATGACCGAGTATTGCTGCAATACTGGATGAGTGGAACACACACACAAGACTCGTGAATCCATGAGCTCATGACTTGACGCCCCCTTGTCTGTTTAAAGAGTATGTCGTTTGCTACCCATAACTCTGCACAGTCCCGACATCCTGCCAGTTTCTCGTCAGACACAGCAGCTGATCCTGATGATCATTAGACTTTCCATCAGACACCAAGGTGGCTTAAGGTTGCACTGTGAATGTCGCCTACAAATCCGTTTCCTCCACTTTATTCTGGGCCCTTGATGGACCTGTCTGCAGGAGTTCAGTTATTACTAAAGACTACTTTTAGAGGCGCTACAGCACACCGATTTTTGTTAGCAAGTCACAGATGGAACGTCCTTTGTCATCCATTTGACGGTGTTCCTTTCCTCTTTTGAGCTTTTAAAGACTGAGAAACAGAACATGTCCTCCAGCCTCATGCTCACTGCTGAGCTTCATGTTCTTGACCATGGACGTAATTTTCACTTTAGAAGTGTGTGTGTGTGTGGGGGGGGGGGGGGGGGGGACACGGGTGTGTGTGTGTGTGTGTGGGGGGGGGGGGTATCTTTACAGTATGCTCTAATGGGAAACAGGCTGTTGTTTTCCGCTTGGTCCTAGAGCTCAACCAGTGTCAATTTAATATAAAGTAATATTGTTTTGGGATGGTAAAAAGTGCAGGGGTCAAAACTTGACTTTGGAAAAAGTGGGGGGGACATGTCCCCCCTGACCCCCACCCCCCCACCCCCCCACCCCAATTACGTCCATGTTCTTGACAGGTTTCAGCCCGTGCCACCTCTCTAAACTATTTAATCACATGACTCCAACATCAAGTATCTCAGATACTATTCCATCATCCCATCTCGTATTATTCTTCCCATTTAACCGTTAGCGGCTTCGGGTCAGGTCCCTTCATCACAGGAAAATGCAGTAATCTACCCCCTGTGGATCGCCCAGTGCTGCTTTAGATGAGATAACTGTTGATCACCTTTCCAGAAACCATTTTTATTTAATTAAATAAATAAATAAAACACACACTTGCAGGACAACTTGTACACACAAATGCAATCAGTCAGTCAAATGTCACAAGTCTGAAGCAGAATCTGAGCCCGTTAGGGTTCAAACACTGGTTTGATCCTGGTCTTGTGTACACCCTCCTTCTTCTCCTGTCGTTCTTCTCTGAGGTGTTACCACAGCTGGTCTGGGACGCCAAGGGTCGTTTTCCTGGTCCAGACTTCTTGTGTCGTCTGGTCAAATACCTGCAAGTGCTGGGCATGTTCGCCTCCTCCTACATGATCGTAGCCATGACGATGGATCGACACTACGCCATCTGCTGCCCCCTGCAGGCGCATGGCAGTGGGGCCGCCAAACGCTGGAACACCTTCATTATGCTGGCGTGGAGCCTGTCTCTGCTGCTGAGCCTTCCACAGGTAGCAGCACACAGTCAGAGCCCCCCACCGGGATGTTTGCGTATCTTTTAGTGCGTAAAGAACAAGGCTCAGTCCTGATCTATTCCCTGTGAAGCTCTTTGAAGTCCTCTGACTCTGAAAGACGCTATACAAGTGCAGGTCATGTGTCATTTATCATGACTGCATGGCTGTAGCGCTGACCAACATGATTCTTACTGAACCTCCTGCTCTGATTTAAAATCAGACTGGGTCCATCACGTCTGTGTACCTGCAGGTTTTCATCTTCTCCCGATCAGAAGTGGCTCCTGGGATCTATGAATGCTGGGGAACCTTTGCAGAGACCTGGGGCCTCAAAGCCTATGTTACGTGGATGACCCTGGCCATCTTCATCATCCCCCTCATCATTATCACGTTCTGCCAGGTACTCAGCTGAATAGATGCCAAACGTTTGGTGCTGTAATCTCCGAGCCTCTGACAACTCTCCTCCTTCAGGTTCGCATCTTCGTGGAAATTCATCACAATCTGTACCAGAGCTCAGAGCGCCACCTGTCCCCCACCCCCCGCCATCCGCCAAGAGGTGACAGCCAGAGCCGAGGAGGAAGAGGACAGTCCACTCCGCCTGGCTACATCTCACCCCTCACAGACAACCACGGCAGTTCAAAAAGCTTTCATCCTGGATCGACCTACCAGCACCTGCCAGTGGGCTCACTCTGCTCCAGCAGCATTGTTTCTCAGAGGGAAATTCACACCCACAGTTCTGGTGAGACCTTCACAAACATGTTGTTTTGTGCTGTGATGCTTTTCTCCAGTAGAGGTACATGAGAGTTACCTGGGCACCACCGTGACTTCCTTGGTCTTGCTGGTGTTCAGGACACTGAGCACCTCCATAGTTGCCGGATCTCTTGTCTGTGATGTGTTTTGTCACCATCTGAGAACTACCACTGTGGTATGTAATGGAATGAAATGACTGTTTTCCACCTAAAAGTCATCCCCCCCCCCCTCCTCAGCAGGAACTAATCTGCATGAGATATTGTTCAAGGTCATGCATTTGCTTCTAAACTGCTTCCTTTCCAGCTCAAGAGAAGAATGAAGACAAAGGACTCTTTCTTTTTGATAAATCAAAGAACTCTATTTCTAATAAAACTAATCTAACAAAGTGATAGATAAGATGTTGACCAATCTGTGAAATGACAATGTTATGATTAGTAAGTTTAATGAGTAATATGACTTTAATCTAGCTGCACTATACATCCTGATTACACGTAATGTAAACACATGACACATTGCTTTTACTCATCCAATCAGAGCCTTCCTTTCTGAAGCGTGGCATAGTCTCTGTGGTGTTTATAAATCTGCCCAACTTTGATTCGACCGTAAATCAAAACATCCAGATTAATAAAACCAGTCCCCACGCCATCTTAGTTCAGTTCACCGCATTCTAAGAGAAGTATCGGACCGTCCACCCGGACTTCCTTTTTAAGCAAAGAACCAACAAGCTGGATAAAATCTGTTGCATTTTACCAACAAGCAGCGGTTCCTTTCAGAATAAAAGTTGAACTCACTGTCCTTCCGGGTCCATCTGACGCTATCAACCAACTGTCGCTTTTTACTTGGAGACAATCCAAAGACTAGTCTGTCGTACTGCTGACGCTGTTTCATCGGCTCCGGTACCGAAGGGGGGTCCGAGGACCTGGCATTCTGGATCTGTACGGAGGTCTCATCCTGAAGGGTATGTGTAGAGCGACAAGATGGTGTCTCATGTGTTTATGAAACTCCGGTCATAGCTTAAGAGCAAAACCTCACTTCATCACTCAGACTTGCTTCTCCGGATACGAGAGTTCTGATGACAACATCACTCACACACACACCATCCATCTCACGCCTCATTCACACCAAGATCCATTCATCACTTAGAATTTAGAGTTAGTCTTGTTTAAAATTGTTTAGAAATAAATCTTCTTAAACGTTTTAAAGGTGACTCTCTCCTCTGTTGTCTCTCAGTTAATACGAAGTGTTACATAATCCCTGCAATAAAAAGTTCCAGTCTTCTGGTTAAAAGTACCCAAAGATCCATAAGATTGATTTCATATTCACTATGGAATCTCATGTCTTATGGTTCATTAAATAGATGTAAATTAAACCCTTACAGGTATTATCTGCAAACGTCATGACTGTGTTAGTAGAGTAAATAGCAGTTGTGGGTAAACGGGGTGAATGAATCTGGGCTGAGCTAACAACCCATGCTCAGTACCAGAGTGTAGGATGGATCCAGTTGTCTCCTAGGGCGTCAGAACCTGTTAACAGGTTTACGGGTCACTTAGTTTTCCAAACAGAGCCAAGTTGCTTTGGATAACTTTAATAAAGAAAATCTTAATTTGAAAACCATGTCTTGAATTTACTCGGGTTCTCTTTGCATGTTTTGGACATTTGATAGGAACTTTTAAGAGAAAGGAAAAACACAAGTAATCTGTGAGTAATCCTATTTATCTCTGTCAGCAGTGCTGCAGGCTGACCCTATAGCACCCCCTGCTGTGTGCTTCCCTCACCCACCTAAAGCCCCCCCAGCCCGGGGTGGAGAGGTGACAGCAGCCATGTCAAAGACGGCCAGGATGACGCTGGTCATCGTGCTCGTCTACTCCATCTGCTGGGCCCCGTTCTTCAGTGTGCAGCTGTGGGCAGCCTGGGACCCCAACCCACCCCAGAGAGGTCTATTAACAAACAAACAAACACACACACACACACACACACACACACACACACACACACACACACACACACACACACACACACACACACACACACACACACACACACACACACACACACACTGTCCTTTCTCTCTTCGTGCAGAATATGTTTTTTCTTTGAGGATGTGTCTTTCACATGCTGAAGCTGTGTGGCGTCCTTGGAGGACTTGATGAAATTCTGTAGACACGTAGATGGAAAACTATGCAGAATCCTGACATTCCTAAGCTTCAGTGACAACCTGCAGATGTTTTCCTCCCAGTGTTTCATGCGCAGTACCACACACCTGTGTGTGTGTGTGTGTTTCCAGGTGCAGCCTTTACCCTGCTGATGCTGCTGGCCAGTCTGAACTCCTGCACCAACCCTTGGATCTACTCCTTCTTCTCCAGCAGCGTGTCTCCAGAGCTTCGCCTGCTGCTGCTCTGTGGAGCCCACCATCAGCACCGGGACTCCTTCCCCAATAACTCCTCTGCCACACACACCTCCAATTCCTGAAGGCCCCCAGCAGCCCAGTCTCCTGATGAAGGACTAGTCTGATCCTGGGAGTTACATCCACCTGCAGCAGATCGGAGGATGTGTTTGGAGCTGTGAGATCAGAAAAAACATGAAGTTGACAGAAATTTGGTCCATCCTCTGAGACGCACGCACCCATCAACACGTCTGATAAACTCCTATGAGAGGATTCAGAGTGCTAATAGCTTCAGCACATTTTAGCATGTCCAATTTAAAAGGGAGAACAGGAAAAGTTCAGCTTGATTAGACAAGAACCATCCGATCTCATGGACACCTTCTTTCAGGAAGGTTTTCTACCATCTAAAAAAGTCTGCTCCCAAGGTCAAACATTCACAATGATTTTTCAAAAAGTAAAAAATAAAGTTATTGGCTCAGATGAGCAAGATGTCACATAGCATGTTTGACCTCACTGGAAACATCAACATTTATTATAAGATGAGGAAAGGAAATGTGATCAGTGGCGATAGGGGCAGTGCATACCTAAATCATTGCAAGCAAGCGGTATTTTTTGGGTATGATAAAGACCCATCCAACGGATAGCCATCAGGGTCAAAAAGCCCTGGGAGTGCAACCTCCATCAAAGTGACAAGCACATCAGACTCCCTTTCATCCCTGGCGATGAGCAAAGAGGCAAATGTGTAAAACATTTATGAATGGCGACATTTTTGCAACTGCTTGTTACAAATCAGAAAATGTGTTTTGTCCTCACGGGCTCCTGTAGAAGGAAACTTTATGTACAATTTGGCGTCACCCAGAGACCTAGACCTGCTCCCATACATTCTATACCAGATTATTATGGTTAAATCCTATGAAGCTGCCAATATTTAACAACTGGGCATAATTTAACATTTTGATGGATATTTGTAGAGATTAATGGTAAAAACTACACATAGTAACTTTAATAGTTCAAATGTTATAGAGGAGTCTTCTAAAAACAAACTAGATGGATTCTCTAAACTTTTGGTTGTTTTATAAAGTTTTCAGCTTCAGTTTCATTAGCCGTCTCCATGGTTACTTGTGTAAAAAATAACTGCCAACAGTTTATTTAAGGAGTTAATGTTTCCGGTGTTGGTCCACCTTCTAGAGGTCATTCAGCTTCTGGTCCAGATCCTCCTGTGGAACTGAGGTCTGGGGAGTAACCAGGACCTGGACCTGGCCTGTTTTGTTCCTGATTCACCAAGTTCAGATGTTCTCACTCAGGTCCAGTGATCCATCATGCTGGAAAAAGTCACTGTTTATCACCAAACTGTTGTTGCTTGGAGGAGTTCCTCTGGGAGGATGTTTAGGAACCATTCACAGCTGTTCTGAGGATAAACAGAAAGTCTCTTTTGCTGTAAAGGTCCTGAAGTCTTCACAAATCCACAGGAAATGTAACTGCTGAGATTAACCCTTTGATGCATGAATTATGAAATCTTCAACCATGATTTTTGTAACATTTTATTCATCTTTAGGTGTGAATGAAACAAATTTCGAATATTTTTAGTACATTTTTAAACTTTACAAATAATTTATTACATGTCCACCTCAGTGGACAGCGTGCATTCTGAACATGAAATATGTTGGCTTGACTTACTGAAGTCGAAATGGAGGGGCTCAAATGCAATAAAGTCTTTAACAGCTGTGCTTAATAGCAAAAATAAATACTAATTTTGAATACCTGTCCACTGTAGTGACCGTTATGCATCAAAGGGTTAAGTTTCATCAAACAAATGTTAATTCATTGGGATTTCTCCTGAGTACCACCTGTAGTGTAAGCCAACTCCATCCTGAGGATTCTTGTTTTTCTAATAAAAACTCCACTCAAAAGGTTTTGTTTTAAAAGCCATTTATTCATCAGCAGAAGTCAGAAACTCACATTAAAATAACCACTGCAAAAAAAATAAAAAAAGTAACACTTGTTCTGAAACACAAAGGTGCCAAAACTGCCTAAAGTACCGCTTAAAAACACATACTAACAAATACGAACAATAAAAACCGGTTAAGTGGGTCTGATGATCCGGTGTGCAATCTTTATGAGAGAAATGTGAAATAAACGTCTCAAAACGTGCCGTCACTAGCGGGTTTGGATCAGGGGAACGTGGACACCAAAACCAGACCCATCTGAAGATCCGGACCCTAAAGTACAGGTCTGCCTGTGTGTTTCTAATTCAAGTGTGTGTACAAGTGGATAATTCAGAGTAAAGTTCCCAGCAATACCAAAAGTGACTTAGCTTTCATTTCTAAACATGTACACTGCTTGGTTCAACATTTGGTCATGAAGAACACTTCAGAGAACGCCCACAACACCCCTGGACTTGTTTCATCTCTTTCTTTAGATAATAAAAGGATGGTGTGATCGTATCGTTGAGGAAAAAGTTCTTTGTGGCATAAAGACACCATCTGACATCTCATCAGTTCCCCGACGAGCAGCTAAACCATCTGCAGCGTTTGAGCCTCAGTGAGCAGTTGTTACCGTTCTGAGCTTCGATACGAGTTTCCGTATCAAAACAAACCAGCGAGGAACTTTACTGCACAGCAGTGGCCGACTTACAGCGAATGAAGTGATGAAATCTGGCTTCAGGTTCACTTTAAAAACATTAAAAGTCACAAAGTTTGTTAAAATAAATGCTAGAATCTAATCCTTTTATATTATATACAATAGTAACCAATACAAGGTTGAACTCTGACCCAGAAATACGAAGAGGATGAGGAGAATGACTCGGTCACACACTGGTGTGTCATTTAACACTCGGAGAAGGCTGATCCTGCGGACAGACGGTTTACGTTACAGGATGAGCTGTGAAACCAGACTGTTTAAACGTTCTCATCCGCCTTTGTTCTCACACAGGGAGGTTGGTCAGTGTGTTAACTCCTAGATTCGTATACAAAAAGATCCCCGTGCGTTTTTCTACTTTTCCCTTACTAGTTTTAATTTTGTGTTCCTCGGCATGAATTAGCTTAAACTGTACACGTCTGACTTCACACTCAAAGCTAACAGATATACGTCCCTATGATAATACAGAACACGTGGGGGAACGGTTTAGTATCTGCACCAACATTAACAAAACGCTAGTGTTCCATCTTCACTGGGTTTGGGTGATTTGCTGCAGCAGAGCAAAACCCGGAGAGAAAGTCCTCGTTGGTTAGCTGGTTTGTTAGCTTGAGCGGCGTGGTTGCGTGTCTACCTGGCGTTTCTACGTGGTGCCTGTGCTCCTAGAACACGAGCTTCCTAAAGGCACGAAAAGTACAAAACCTCTGAGGTCTGAATCTGCGTCACAGCAGCAGCAGCTCTCAGATTTCACCGACATCTGTTTCTATGGCTTTAGGGAGGTGGTAAGGGTGTGTGATTGTAACTGCTGGTGTGTGTCTGTGTGTGTGTGTGTGGTGTGTGTGTGTCCCTCGAGTCCTTTTCAGCCATGTGTTTTACACCGTGTCCTCATCCATCTTGGCAACATCGTCCAGCGTGACGGCAGCAGACTCATCGTTATCCGCCGCGGCGCCGGACTTGGACTTTGAGGGAGCTTCCAACATGGCGGTGCACTCCTCCTTCGGCTCTTCCCGCTCCTTCCTCTCCTCCTCTTTCTTCTCCTTGTCCAACAGGCGGTAGTTGATGCCCATACCCACGAACAGGAAGATGCTCGAAATGATGAGGATGACGCCACAGGTTATGTAGGTGTAGTCGTAGTGATGGTAGTAGTTATAGAAACTACCTGAAGGAGGGGAAAAAAAACACTTAGTTTTATGGACTACATCTAGTTTAAACCTGATGAGCTTTGGATTTAACCCAGTCCTAACCCTGAGACCCACTGCATGCTGGGAGTCTTACTTGTTAGCGGGGGGCTCAACAGCACAGGTGCACACTCCACGATAGTGACGAGACCCACAGCAGAAGAAAACCTCTGGGCTCCCACCAGGTCCATCAAAGTCTCGAACAGCACAGCGCTGAGCCATCCAAAGGCGAAGCCAAAGAAGATGGCGTACACCACAAAGCCGGTGTAGTCCACCGACAGCGGAGCCAGAACGTGACACACGCCGTTGTAGAGGACAGAGGCGGCGAAGTAGTACTGCACTCTTGGACGGACCCACTTTGTGTTAGCCAGAAGTCCCATGGAAGGCCGGGCAAACATGTCAACCAAGGCCAGCACTGACAGAAGGAAGGCAGCTTTTTCTTTGCTGATGTCCTTACTCTTGGCATAGTTGGAGAGGAAGATGAGAGGAGAGAACAGGCCGAAGAACATGATAACATTTCCCAGCAGGTAGAGCAGGAAGCCTCTGTGTTTGAAGAGAGACAGGTCAATGAAGGAGTTGACCCTCTGTAGAAACGTCTTCTTCGGCTGAGGCTGAGCTGGAGCCGCTTTGCCTTCGCCGGCCTCTGTGTCGGGTTTAGCCGGCTGAGGTTTGGGTCCAATGGGACGCATCAGAGAGCCGGCCACGCAGCAGTTAAACAAGAGTCCCCCCAGAATGAGGAAGCTGCCCCTCCAGCCAAACTGGTCGTACATCCAGGTGTTGATGGGAGACAGAGTTGACAGGAACACGGGGCTGCCCGCCATGGCGATACCGTTGGCGATGGGACGACGGACGTAGAAGTATTTACCGATCATGGTGAGCGCAGGATTCAAGTTGAACGCTAGGCCCAAACCTGGAGGGGTTAACAGAGGGGAGAAGGATTTATACCAGAACAGGTCACAGAGGTACTGGCCTATTCCAGGTTGGCTGTGGGACTGGATCATAAACCGAAACCACCTCACCTCCCACCACTCCAATGAAGAAGTAAAGCTGCTCCACGGTGTTGCAGAAGGAGGCTGCAACCAGACCCGAACCTGCCAGACAGCCACCCAGGATGATGATTGGTCGACTGCCATATTTATTCACCAGGATGCTGCTGATTGGACCTAAACAAAGATAGATACGTTGGAAGCAGAGGTTAAGATCCTGAAACGGTGTGTAGAAGCGTGAAACTGGCTTTTTTATGGAGGAACGGGCCTCCATGTTTCTATTTTTACTGACCTAGAGTGAAAATGGACTGAAAGAGAAACTTCCAACCAAAAGTTATGTTCAGAAACATTTACAGTTGAATAATTCACAATAAAACTCCGGTTTATGAAACATTTTATAATGTTGAACCTAAACACCTGAAAAGGTGACAGTCCTCAGTGGTTTCATGCAGAAATCCACCTCCAGATGGCGCTATGAAAGTGGTTGTGTAACAGCACCAGCCGCTTTGTGCCGAAGTGAAAAAAGCAGAGATCAGGGGAGGAGGAAGAGGAAGGAAGGAAGGAGAGGGAGGCAGGGAGAAGAGGAGAGCGCGTGTGTGTTTGTGTGTGTGTGTTCTTGTACATACTACATACTGAGGACCATTTTGACCATTTTCCCTACAAAGTGGGGGCATTTTTTTGTCCTCACTTTTTGTTTTTAGAAGCATACCAGAAGCTTACTATACCAGTCAGAGGTATGGTGTGAATAAACTTTTAGTTAAGGTTAAGGTTAGGTTAAGGTAAGGTTATAGATCAGCGTTGGTTATGGCAGGGTTGGGGTATGAGTTAGGCATGGTGAAATCACAAAAATGAATGGAAGTCAATGGAGGGTCCTCGCTGTGACAGAAAGACAGACGTGTGTGTGTGTGACAGAAATGTGAAGATTTCACACGTTATAACAGATTTTAGCAGCTTGATGACAGCTTATAAACAGTTTATTCCTATTAAATTGTTTACACCATTAATGTAACCTTCCACCAGGTTAAGAGACCATCAGCAGGTATACATTAAACATAAAGCGAACTGTAATGACCTTAAGCTGGGCGGACACTGAGCGACCTTTTCACTCGTAGCACTCAGCTTCAGCTCAAACTGTACGACTTCCTCGCAGAGCAGATCTCACGAGTCGTGTGCTCACACTGCACGTCTGGTAGCAACACGTCGGACCTAAAAAAATATGCTAAAAATAGCAGTTTTTACACAACACGTCAGACTTCGTCTTGTTTTGCCTGTTGTCCTTCAGAAGTGCGGCAGGAGGACACAGGGATTTATGGTGGTTGGATGAGAAAAACGAAATAAAGTAAATCTGTGTTATGTGACCAGTTTAATTTGACAAGAACACGACAAACACGCTTTCTTGACAACCCTTGTCACTGTGTGTTAAAAAAAACGTTTACAAATAAAAAACGAACAGCGTGTGTTATTAGGTAAATAGCGGGCGAGCGGTGTTGATGCAGGATTGCACATGCACCGTGAGCGGTTCTGACACTTTTTGGGTCGCAGCCGCTCGCAGCGCCGCTTCAACAGTGCGATACCCTCACGAGGGACGAGCAAAATATCAAACACTCCAGAAGTCTGTGCAAGCTCACGATTGCTTATCGGTAGCTGGTCACGTGGTGTTAATCGCCTCTCGTAACCCCCTGTACACTACACGACGCTCAGCGCAAAACTCGCCCCGATCTCGTGGATTCTCGCACGAGTGGAAAATCGGCTCAAAACAGTGAAAAAGTCGCACAGTGTACGCCCGGGCCGGCTGTAGTGTGGCTTTAACAAGAGCCAAGATTGGTTCTTACATGAGCCAGTTAACGCCACACAAGGAAATACTTTAAACAACAAATAGATTTTGGGTTGATAAAGGCCTCTCATGCATTCTGTAAGATTTGAGCCTTTATTTATTGCCAGAATAAACTTCAAACAAAACGTCATGACTGATCAATGCAACGCTTTAAAACTAAAAAGTATTCATTTAAAAATTCAGAGGAATGTTTGAACTCTGCTCAGTTTTTTTTAAACCGTTCATTCCCAGACTAGTAAACAGACCAATAAAAAGCCTCGGCATGTAGGTAAAGATCAAATACTCCCGACGTTGTTTCCCCCTCAGCTGACCAGGACCTTTCAACATGGCGGCTTTCCCCTCGACTCCTGGCAGGAGAACAGATGTCTGGGGACCCTCTGGACACACACGCACAAACAATCCATGCTGTTGTGTCTGAAGCTAGCAGCACTCACACACGAAGGTCACCGTCAGGCTGGTAGGTTTTCATGTTAGTCTAACCACAAAGACCAGAGCACCTCCTGAGTCTGCAGCTCCACAGTCACAAATCTGCTCCCAGATTCTCGTTACGCGTCTGATCAAACGGCAGGAGGGTAGGGGGTACCCAGAGTACTTGGATATTACATCAAACAGTAAAAGCACCCCGTTTTACAGTAATAAACACACAAAAGCACTCCTGACTAGTTTCAGCTGCAACACTTCTGAGTGAAGCTTCAGCTATAATCTATGCAGCAAAGCACCTCCATGTGTTCAGTCCGTCTGACTACAGAGCAAAGTGTTCTGATTTATTGGCCATCTGACGTTGGGGGCTCACAGGAGGCGCAGAAGTAGCTGACTGGATAAGTCTACCAGGCACAGCAATGAATGAAAATCGGTGCAAGCCTGCAGATTTGTTAAGCGTGGACTTGTTTTAAAGGGGGGGGGGGGGGTGATTTTTAAAGACATCCATCAGGTCCAGCACGTTTTAGTAGTTTCTCTAGTCCAACAAGCGGCAGCTCATCAGGCTCTGCAGAAGCCCGTTAATCACCTGCTGATAGAAATCAGGTGTGTTGAAGCAGAATTAAAACCAAAACGTGCTGGATACCGGCCTTCGGGGCCCAGAATTTAATAGTCCTGCTTCAAATGAATAAAAATCATAAAATAAGGAACACAAACAGGTTTCCTGAGGCCCTGTGCAGAGCATCTCTACAGCAGCACCGTGGATCCCCAGGAGAACCCTGCGCAGGTAACCCCAGGTGATCAGACCTGCAAACATAAGCCTCTAGAGCAGCTGGAGGTTTTCAGACTGGACTCAATGATGCAACGAATGTTTGATTAGCCCATTGATCCTGCTCACTGCTAGGTGTGTGACTAAACCATTCTGTAGTCTGGGTTCAAGTCCAGAGAGACTAATGTTCTACTGGAACCCATAACCACTTATAATCTGGAAACCAGGGCCTTGATTTATCAAACGTTCATAAAAACGGTCCTTATTCCTTCCTATAAATTAAATTTAGAATGTTCTTACGAACGGCCAAAATCCAGATGAATGAAAGGCGCAGTGGCCACTCGTATGCATGTTCCTCCAGCATCAAGTGATGGTGAATCCCACCTGTCCATTCACCGTCATTTACATACCAGATTTGGTCGCACCACATCCTAGGTCATAAGCGGAATTCCTGAAATCCTCACCCCAAAAATTAAACAATTGACCGTGAGATCGAGGAACTGGCTGCAGAAGTAGGAGAGAATCAGTTATGTTGCAGAGGTTGGAAACGTGGTCTGGACAGAGGGGAGGTCTCTGCAGGAATAAGGAGAATAAGGAGTAACGGGTTGTCATGAACAAATCGCTCCAGATAGATCTTCAGGGATCAGATCAGTGCGCTCACAGAGGACGCGCTCCCTCTGGAGTGCACGATCTACCAAATCCTCCAATGACACCAGCTCAGCCATGGTACAATGTCAGATCAGTCACAGGTGTGTTTTTATAGGTTCAACACCAGTTATGCAATAAAGCCGTTTTTCCCACAGACATTTATTTACTGTGTAAAAGTATTTTCTGGATGAGTAATGGGCTCGACACACGGGAGGCGACATCGCCTCTCCTCCATTCATTTTCAATGAGACATGCGCGACAAAGCGATAATCGCGGGTCTCCCTCCTACCAAACGAAACGCAAAAAACGTGCGTGTGAAAGTTTGCACTCGTGCACGTGTCGTGCACGTGCGACCCAGCGACGCGATCCCAGAAAGTTGAAACATTTTCAACTTTTCATCGCTGTCGCTCGGGCGAGGACCAATCAACGGAGGTTTCATTCACTGACCAATGAGCGGACAGGATGCTCCGCACATCTCCGAGCAAATATGGAGGAGAAGTTGATTATTATTGTTTTATATAGTAAAATCAGAAGTAAGATTTCACATAACTCTAGCAGCACCTTGTGAAACATCATATCTACTGCTTTATTAACTCTGAACCGCTTAAATAACCTTAATTCCCTCCAACCTGACACAGCCAAACAGAACGGAAGTTTCGATTTCGCCATGGAACAGAACGCGTAGACGGCTTTGCCGCTGGCCGCTGCCGCGGATCGCCTCCCATGTGACAGGTAATAAAAGCGACAGCGACAAATTTCGCTGATCGGTCATTTGTCGCCTCCCGTGTGTCGAGCCCATAACACGAGTGGATGACAGTACTGCGGTTCCCCCGTTCTACCACTAGATGTTCATACACATGGTCGAAGCTGTTCTTATAGTAGGAACATTTCTACACAAGTACAGGTGCTGGCCAGTAAATTAGAATATCATCAAAAGGTTGAAAATATTTCAGTAATTCCATTCAAAACGTGAAACTTGTACATTATATTCATGCAATGGCAATGCACACAGACCAATGTATTTCCGATGTTTATTACGTTTAATTTTGATATTTATAGGTGACAACCAATGAAAACATCAAATCTGGTATCTCAGAAAATTAGAATATTCTAAAGGCCAATGAAAAAATGTTTGTTTCTCTAATGTTGGCCAACTGAAAAGAATGAACATGAAAAGAATGTGCATGTATAGCACTCAATACTTAGTCGGGGCTCCTTTTGCCTCAATAACTGCAGTAATGCGGCGTGGCATGGACTCGATCAGTCTGTGGCACTGCTCAGGTGTTATGAGAGCCCAGGTTGCTCTGATAGTCGTCTTCAGCTCCTCTGCATTGTTGGGTCTAGCGTATTGCATCCTCCGCTTCACAATACCCCATAGATTTTCTATGGGGTTAAGGTCAGGCGAGTTTGCTGGCCAATCAAGGACAGGGATACCATGGTCCTTGAACCAGGTGCTGGTGGTTTTGGCACTGTGTGCAGGTGCCAAGTCCTGTTGAAAGGTGAAGTCTGCATCCCCATAAAGTTGGTCAGCAGCAGGAAGCATGAAGTGCTCTAAAACTTCCTGGTAGACGGCTGCATTGACCCTGGACCTCAGGAAACAGAGTGGGCCAACACCGGCAGATGACATGGCACCCCACACCATCACTGACGGTGGAAACTTTACACTGGACCTCATGCAACGTGGATTCTGTGCTTCTCCGCTCTTCCTCCAGACTCTGGGTCCTTGATTTCCAAAGGAAATGCAGAACTTGCTTTCATCAGAAAACATAACTTTGGACCACTCAGCATCAGTCCAGTCCTTTTTGTCCTTGGCCCAGGCGAGACGCTTCTTGCGCTGTTTCATGTTCAAGAGTGGCTTGACACACGGAATGCGACACCTGAATCCCATGTCTTTCATGAGTCTCCTCGTGGTGGTTCTTGAAGCGCTGACTCCAGCTGCAGTCCACTCTTTGTGGATCTCCCCCACATTTTTGAATGGGTTTGTCGTCACAATTCTCTGCAGGGTGTGGTTATCCCTAGAGCTTGTACACTTTTTTCTACCACATTTTTTCCGTCCCTTCGCCTGTCTGTTAATGTGCTTGGACACAGAGCTCTGCGAACAGCCAGCTTCTTTAGCAATCACCTTTTGTGTCTTGCCCTCCTTGTGCAAGGTGTCAATGATTGTCTTTTGGACAGCTGTTAAGTCAGAAGTCTTCCCCATGATTGTGGTGCCTTCAAAACAAGACTGAGGGACCTTTTAAAGGCCTTTGCAGGTGTTTTGAGTAAATCAGCTGATTAGAGTGGCAGCAGGTGTCTTCTATATTCAGCCTTTTCAGAATATTCCAATTTTTTGAGATACCAAATTTGGAGTTTTCATTAGTTGTCACTTATGAATATCAAATTTAAATGTAATGAACATTGGAAATACATTGGTCTGTGTGCATTGCATGAATATAATGTACAAGTTTCACGTTTTGAATGGAATTACTGAAATATTTTCAACCTTTTGATGATATTCTAATTTACTGGCCAGCACCTGTACAAGATGGGAAATATCACAATGCACAAAAACATTCCAACACATGAAACACACAGATCTGCCTACAGGTACGGTAGATCAATGAGGGCCCTGGATTACTCTAGAAACACATTTAACCTGAGCTGTGATCCCTCTCTAGTTTGTTTAAGGTCTAACCTCATCCACGTGTCCACCACAACACTGCTCATTTCTCTCCCACGGATCACATGAGAAGTCAGCACTCCCACTCGGTGGACCAGACGAGTGACAAAGGCCCCCCTTTTCCCTACAAATGACTGAAGCTACAGAAATGGTACTGGAGCATGTTTGATCACAGCCCAGGAACCATGGAGATGAACCAAACCTGGATTAACTGTTCATTTTTAATTATTTTACTTTATTTCTCCTGCCGTTATCGGAACTTCCTTCCAACATTTTATTCCAAAGTTACCCATTAAAAGGGGTCAAGAAAACAATCGTTTAGACGAATGGTGCAAAAGTCTCCTGGCTCTTCACAAACACTAGCCTGTGCTGCCTCTGGGATGCGAGTGTTAACCAGGTGGGTTTCTACAAAAATCAGCGGTACAAGAACGGTGAACCGTTCTCCTGAGATGACACGGGGAAAGTGAGAATTCAAAAGGCATTTACTCCGTTCCCACAGAAGAGATGTGTTACTGCATTATTAACGCCTAACGTGTGGTTTTGTAAGACCTCGCCAACTCAACGGGTGTGTTTAATGTCTCGCAACGGTGTGAGGAAATCCTCTAATTCACGTTAGGCCACACTCTTCTCTACCAACAAACGAAACATCCCGTTTCCACTGACTCAGCTGTTTGTGACGTTTCTCCCCGTAACGATGAGTAAGGGTTTTTCCTTTTACAATTGTGGAAGTCGTGTGTGTGTGTACGTGCGTTTCCGCATGTGTAACCCGTCTGATTCAAAGAGCTGTGACGACTCAGGCTTCCAGTTCCAGCTGCCTCTTGTGTACATTAGAAAGTGCAAAAGAAGTCATTTTAAAGTCTGGGACCTGATTGAAGGGTGGAACTTGAGGAAAAAAAAGTTATTCAACATCTGGTTCCTGTTTTGAAACTTTACTCCTCTCCTGCCTTTGGCTGTTCCGTCTCATCGAACCAAAAGGTTCATATAAAACCCGCCAGTCAGAGACGAGACTCAGGAGGAAGAGTGCTGTGTAAACAGAAAGAGTGAGAATAAGGAAAGAGCCGCTTTGTGTCCGAGATGGGAGGGAAATCCAGATCATTCTGAAACCTGAAGCCTTTCAGGTCACACGGAGCTAAAGGACAGGTAGATGTTTCACAACAGCTAAAAACTGCTACTAAACAGAAGAAATCAATTTCAAATGAATGCACAGAAAGTGTGGGTTCTAAAGGAACATGGGAAAAGAGGGTTTTGTAGACATTTGTATTGAAACAAGTTCTCCTTCGCACTAATAGTCTGCAATGCAAACATTAGCTGACTTTAGCTCCGCCCACCTTTCAGAATTAAAGTGGATCAGAACGTCTTACTAGCCACGCTCCATTGTAGCCTCTGCAGGGCTACCATTGGCTCGGCTAAGTGTAGGCAGGGCCAATCACCGTGCTCCGTTAAGCCTGGGTTATACTTCTCAGTGAGCTCTGCAGCGGAGAGACACACGGAGTGTTGGAAAGGTTTTCACATTCGAACTTCTGTTCGGCAGCGGAGTGTTGCAAAGTAATTCCCCGCCAGAACAACAGAGGGCGTAGCACTTACTGTAGTAGCTCGCCACCATAACGGTCATGTACCTGGTCCATGACTGTATTTACTACTGTGGTTATACACTCATCTAAAGGATTATTAGGAACACCACACCAATACGACGTTTGACCCCTTTCGCCTTCAGAACTGCCTTAACTCTAGGCTGTGCGTGTTGTGGCTTCACAAATGCTTTGCTGCGTTCCTCGGTTGTAACGAGTGGTTATTCCAGTCAAAGTTGCTCTTCTATCAGCTTCAATCAGTCGGCCCATTCTCCTCTGACCTCGAGCATCAACAAGGCATTTTCGCCCACAGGACTGCTGCATACTGGATGTTTTCCCCTTTTCACACCATTCTTTGTAAATCCTAGAAATGGTTGTGGGTGAAAATCCCAGTAAGACAGGTCCGTCTGGCACCAACAACCATGCCACGCTCAAAATAGCTTAAATCACCTCTCTTTCCCATTCCAACCTTTAGTTTGGAGTTCAGGAGATTGTCTTGACCAGGACCACACCCTTAAATGCACTGAAGCAACTGCCTTGTGATTGGTTGATTATTTAACTGCATTAAGGAGAAGTTGAACAGGTGCTTCTAATGATCCTTTAGGTGAGTTTATATTTCAGAGACTTTATAACAAGGACAAAATTTGTCCTTAATTCTCATCCACCTCTTCCTGCGGTCGCCACCTCTAAACCCACATTTACAGTCGTTTCCGTCCACGTTTCCTCTGTTTTGTACTTCAGTCACGGGTGAATAAACGTTAATATTTTCTGACTTTTTCGGCGATGCATTCTTCAATCCGTTCTGGGACTGCCACTAAATGTTCGTTTACTTTAACGGAGCTACAAGATTCTTTAATTGTTGTAGAAATTTTTATTTCAGGAAGTTGAATTTTGGTCTGATTTCAAATCTGAAACAAACAAAAAACCAACAAGGTTCTGATATTTGTAGCCGTGATTCCTCAACATTGATGTCCTCTACATAAAACCTCACATAGTCGGCCTTTAGTAGATGCCCACCTTTCCCACATTCTTTGTGTTCTGCACATGTCCTTCAAGTGTCAAGTCTCCCGTCAGCTCCTCCCAACGGGACTAAGGAACGGGTCTGTCCCAATTTTAAAACCAGGTTTTTGATCCACAAGGTTCAAAGCATAGCAAGAATAGCTCCTGCAGTTCAAGGTAGTCAGGAGGCCTGTTTTGATGACACTGAACATGGGATCTTTCAGCAGCACCAGGTAACTTCATCAACATCACCAATTTCAAATTCTTAACATTTTTAGATCAAACTGAATCTTCTGATCCTGGTGGGAACGTCGACGTTGACGTCCTCCCAGGCCTCCAGACTGAGACTGCTGTCAAACCAAGACGAACATTTTTAAATGACTGCTGCTGGAGGACACACTGACCACTTTTCCACACACTACTACTTTCTTCTACAATCTGTATTATTTCCTGCTATTTCAGCTGTTAACTTTATTTTCTCTCTAAGTGTTTTTCTCCCCAGAAGAAGCTACAATGATGTTCTGCTGAGCTGTGGTGGCCTCATGGAGGGGGCCATCGTCTAGCACACTGCTGCTAACCACTTAACATTCTCCCTCTCCTGATAACAACATTTTGCTTTCTTGGACATTGAATGTGCTACTACTAGTTTACCCGTCTAATTATAGATCCACCAGGATAAATACAATAAAGTTCATCTCTCACCAAATAGAATATTTACTAAGAAATCACAATGTAACCATAGAAACACTACTGTGTGTGTGTGTGTGTGTGGTGTGTGGTGTGTGGTGTGTGTGTGTGTGTGTTCTTCTCGATCCCCAGTGAGTCATGGAGAATGGCTGCTTATACTGAGCCAGGATTCTCTGAAGGTTTCTTCCTGTTAAAAGGGAGTTTTCCTCTCCACTGTCGCTTTATGCTTGCTTAGTATGAGGATTGCATCAAGTCACTGACACTAGTCAGTGACTTGATGCAATTTGCTGGGTTCCTAATATAGGAAACATTATTTCTGATTGGCTTAATGAATTGACCTGGATTGGAATGTTTATTATGTGAAGTGCCTTGAGACGACTCTTGTCGTGATTTGGCGCTATATAAATAAACTTGAATTGAATTAATGAATAACTTGTCAGTTACACATTTTGCAACAGCAAACATTTGGAAATGTAAAGACTGCCTTAGTCTAATCTTTGATTACGCCTGCAGTATTTTCCTGACTCTGCTGAAGCCAACCCAGATGAGATAAGTCAGTCAGTAACTGCGTGTGCTTTTTCCAGCAGCTTTAGCGGGATTACAGTAGAATATATGCCCGTGTTGTAATGCGGCTCACAAACAAAACCAGGTATCCATTTCTACACGGTCTCTTGAGTGACTTCAGACCAAAGTAACTCGAGCAGCAGAGTGAGTCCAAAGCAAAGATCAAACCTGTTTATCTTTCACTTTTAAATGAGACAAACAAGCAGCGCACCTCAAAACGCACGACTCCGCCCGTAAATAATCCGTGTTGTAGCAAACACTAGAAATCATATCTGTGAAACACAAGCATGTAATTCTGCCTCTGATAAACAAGACTTCAACTCATCCTCCCAGGATCGTTGGATCAGAGGCAAGCTGTGGTCGCGCTTCAGACCAGCACAGTTGGGAAGAAAAGAATTCCTTAAACATTCCGAATCTTTGTGGTGCTGACAGAAAAATCATGGTGCACCTTTATCTCATACTGGGAGCAAATTTGAAGGTAGTTTGATTAACAGGAATTTCAGCTATTCAAGTTATTTAGTTGGAAATTTTTTATTTGAATTTCCTGCGAGACTTTAAATAATCTCAGCTGCATTAACTAGGTTCAGGGTGGGGTTTTCTGAACAGAAGCCATGTAAAGACTCTGAAAGAGAACAGTGGGCTTTGAGGTAAACATCAATATTATAAAATAAATTCCAACGTAACATTTGAGCCATCAACTCTGGACAGCCACAGCTGTTAAACAAGCTCCGTGAGGTGAGACGGATCCTCGGTCCCTAATATTTTCCTGTGTATTTATACCAGAATCAGGACTGATTAACTGTGTGTGTGTGTGTGTGTCTGGTGTGTGTGGTGTGGTGTGTGTGATGGAGTCAGAATGCATTTGACTCCATTTCCTGTTTAATCTCATGTCAAATGGAAGAACATGATTAGTTTAAGATTTTACTGCTTTGTTATTATTTCACACTCCAATATGGTAAAATAAATAAAAAGGACCTAAAGTGGTTGATTAGATTTTCATAGATAAGATTGTTTATTCGGCGGTTTGTTCGGCGTCTGCAGTGATGCGGACGCTGAGCCGATCTGTCGTGGTGAAGAGGGAGCTGAGCCAGAAAGCCAGGCTCTCGATTTACCGGTCGATCTACGTCCCAATCCTCACCTATGGTCATGAGCTTTGGGTAATGACCGAAAGAACGAGATCGCGGATACAAGCGGCCGAAATGAGTTTCCTCCGTAGGGTGGGATAGGGTGAGGGACTCGGAGTAGAACCGCTCCTCCTCCGGATCGAAAGGAGTCAGTTGAGGTGGTTTGGGCATCTGGTCAGGATGCCTCCTGGACGCCTCCCCGGGGAGGTGTTTCGGGCATGTCCTGCCGGCTGGAGACCCCCGGGTCGACCCAGGACACGTTGGAGAGGTTACATCTCCAGTCTGGTCCGGGAACGCCTTGGGGTCCTGCCGGAGGAGCTGGTGGACAAGGCCGGGGAGAGGACGGCCTGGAGCTCCCTAGTTGGGATGCTGCCCCCGCGACCCGGACCCGGATAAGCGGAGGAAGACGACGAAGAAGATTGTTTATTATTAATTGAGAATATCCATTTTAAATATCATTCGTGGCAGCGCTAGTTTACACCCCAGATGCTGCTTGACATCATGAAAACATGCGTCTCCATCAATCCAACAGTACTGTGTCTCGTTGGCCAAAGACACCTTTGTCCCAAACCCAGACCAGTTACAGGAAACAACCTGGAATCAGGGCAAACATGACCAGACATCTTACCTCCTCCGTACATGACAGCCAGCATGATGGAGGAAATCCAAGAAACCTGGCTCGGCGTGGCATTAAAGATGACCTCGATCTCCTTGAAGAAGACAGTGATGGATTTGGGGAAGGCATAGGAGAAGCCGATGCAGATGAAGGCACCTGCCACTACAGCCCAGCCCCAGCCACCCTCAGGAGGGGTGTATCCCACGGGCCCACCAACCGCTGCAGGCATGTCTGCTCAGGAACCTAGTGGTGATGTTCGAGATGCTGGGCCTCTGAGCTGCACAGGGACAGAGGAGGAGATCCAAAACAGCACCTGAGGAGGACCAGAAAGGAAACTTTGTAAATAAAAAAAAACAAACAGTTATGGTTAAACATCACAGTGTTTAATCTGGGTCAGCAGGAACTGAAATGTGTAAGAGTAGAGGGATGAGGAGTCCTTCCCCCAGTGTGACTCCACACGCAGTCTAGTGTTTAAGACATGCGACTACAGTTTGATCAAAACAAACAAACACACACACACACCTGTTGTGAAGCTACAAGTGATTTGATGACGTATTGTTTTGTTTTGATCAATGTGAAGCACTTTGTGATTCTATGCCTGTGATGAGTGCTATGGAAATAAAATCTACTTAACGCAGGTTTGCGGCAGAACAGCACCAGGTTCAAAATCCTTTAGAACTCAAATTTGATCCAAATTAGCAAAAAGACAAAACAATGACTTCTAAAATGAATACATCTGGATTGTTGATATGCATTTATTTTCTTTACATTGGAGGCTGAGGACCAGAAGCTCTGTCCTCAGTGACCGTGGACAAACCTGTCCTGTATCCGGAACTCTACAGAGTCTTTCCTGTTTACACCACATGTAACAGAGCCATTTATGATCCCAGAGTAACTCTGCTTCTGTTTGGACCAGCTACCTTACATGGTGTCCATCAGACAGCAGCTTCACACAGAAGATGGAGAAATATGAGGCACAGTTGACAAACAGGAACTTGCGTAAATCATAACCTACAAGGTGGAACCAAATCTGAGTCCAATGGACGACAGCAGCACGCTGTAGAACTGGTCAATTAGTCTAATTTAATCACAATTACAATCTGGATTTTGAATGATCCTAAAAACTAGGGCTGCACGATATTAGGAAAACCTGCGATATTCGATAACAGTGCTTAATACTGCGATATCGATATTACTTGCGATAAATGAACAAATACTAAAGTATGCAGTGTTGATGTCGTCTGGCGTGTGACGTCTGCTCTGGGTTCAAAGCAAACAAAAACTAATGCATGAATTCCATTACAACATAACATTTTTATTGAAAAAATTATACAGCTGCACCTGCTACTGTATTAGCAGCTGCACCTGCTACTGTATTAGCAGCTGCACCTGCTACTGTATTAGCAGCTGCACCCGCTACTGTATTAGCAGCTGCACCCGCTACTGTATTAGCAGCTGCACCTGCTACTGTATTAGCAGCTGCACCTGCTACTGTATTAGCAGCTGCACCTGCTACTGTATTAGCAGCTGCACCTGCTACTGTATTAGCAGCAAAACAACAAACTGCATGCATGCAGTTTCTCAGTGACTTTAAAACATCACCTCCACCATAAAACTTTTTCTGATGCTCCAAATACAGAAAAACATCCCTTACCAGGGTTTCTGAATAAATAAAAGAAGAAAATCAGAAAATAAGTTTACATGTTAAATAATAGTTAACGTCACTTAAATGCAACAGCAAATTCTCTCATTGCTACTGAGCATTTTCTCCACTTATGTGGTTATGATAGAAGACTGTTGCTGTAATTGGGAAGTGATCTGTGGTGGGCCAAACTAGGAGAATATTAAGATTTTCTGAGGGAAAGTGAAAAACAATTGTCTACCTTTCAGAAGAGGAACTGGCAAAAAACTACATGGAAAATATGGGAAAACGTTTGTTTTTAACCCCAAATTTAACAAGTTTACCTAGATCTTAAAAAGCAGCTCAGATAATGAAACTGCAACTATGATTCTGGTAACAAGCTAACAAATTGAACTAAGATAATCGGCTACTCCAAGGTACTGGAGAGGAGGGTCCGATCGATAGTTGAATCTCAGATAGAGGAGGAGCAATGTGGTTTTCGTCCTGGCCGTGGAACTGTGGACCAGCTCTATACCCTTGCAAGGGTGATGGAGGGGGCATGGGAGTTTGCCTAACCAATCCACATGTGCTTTGTGGATTTGGAGAAGGCTTATGACCGTGTCCCCAGGGGCACCCTGTGGGGGACGCTCCAGGAGTATGGGGTGGGTGGCTTTCTGTTAAGGGCCATTCAGTCCCTTTACCAGAGGAGCGTGAGTTTGGTCCGCATAGCCGGTAGTAAGTCGGACCTGTTCCCAGTGAGGGTTGGACTCCGCCAGGGCTGCCCTTTGTCACCGGTTCTGTTCATCACTTTTATGGACAGAATTTCTAGACGCAGCCGTGGTGTGGAGTGTGTCGAGTTTGGTGGCAGTATAATCTCGTCTCTGCTTTTTGCGGATGATGTGGTCCTCCTAGCTTCATCCAGCTCTGACCTTCAGCTCTTGCTGGGTAGGTTCGCGGCCGAATGTGAAGCGGCTGGGATGAGGATCAGCACCTCCAAATCTGAGACCATGGTTCTCGACTGGAAAAGGGTGGCTTGCCACCTCAGGGTCGGGGGAGAGGTCCTACCTCAAGTGGAGGAGTTTAAGTATCTCGGGGTCTTGTTCACGAGTGAGGGTAGGAGGGATCGGGAGATCGACAGGCGGATTGGTTCGGCGTCTGCAGTGATGCGGACGCTGAGCCGATCTGTCGTGGGGAAGAGGGAGCTGAGCCAGAAAGCCAGGCTCTCGATTTAACGGTCGATCTACGTCCCAATCCTCACCCATGGTCATGAGCTTTGGGTAATGACCGAAAGAACGAGATCGCGGATACAAGCGGCCGAAATGAGTTTCCTCCGTAGGGTGGCCGGGCTCAGCCTTAGAGATAGGGTGAGGAGCTCGGACATTCGGGAGGGACTCGGAGTAGAACCGCTGCTCCTCCGGATCGAAAGGAGCCAGTTGAGGTGGTTTGGGCATCTGGTCAGGATGCCTCCTGGACGCCTCCCCGGGGAGGTGTTTCGGGCATGTCCTGCCGGCAGAAGGCCCCCGGGTCGACCCAGGACACGTTGGAGAGGTTACATCTCCAATCTGGTCCGGGAACGCCTTGGGGTCCTGCCGGAGGAGCTGGTGGACAAGGCCGGGGAGAGGACGGCCTGGAACTCCCTGGTTGGGATGCTGCCCCCGCGACCCGGACCCGGATAAGCGGAGGAAGACGACAACCTCGACGATAATCAGCTAGCAGAGCTTCTGACTGACAGTTTATGTGCAGCAGCAAATCAACTATCCTGATTAACAAGGTTATAAAAGCTCATAAAGGAAAAATCACTTTGATGTGTGGGGGAACTTTTCCAGGCCCTCTTTAGTAGGGTGGGACTGGGAGGAGAGTGCTGTAGCCTTTTAGCTGGAAGCTAACCGGAGCCTGGGGCCAACACTAGCGACAGAAGGTGGGATGGTTCACCGGCATGTGTCGAAGTCAGCCCGGTAAAAATGATTAACGACACCGAGCGACACCTGTTATCGCGATGACAATAAGTTTGATATATTGTGCAGCCCTACTAAAAACAAAAAAGGACCAGATTATTTGCTCCTCCATCACTCACTCTACTTTCACGTTGCTCAGTGTCAAATCAAGCGCACGTCCCTCACAGAGTTACCAACTTAGCTTGGTTACCTTTGTAAACAACTTTTCAGACTTTCGGGACTCGTCACAAAATTGCCTGACGACCAACCAGTTAATGAACCTCAGCAACTTTCTGTAAAGCTTTGTCAAAATCCCCGCAGATTAGCAAAAACCCAACGTGCATTCTAGACCGTCTATCTCAGTGGATCTCGCTCACAAAATCAGCTGACTTGCAAGCAAAATACAAGTGCTGGCCAGTAAATTAGAATATCATCAAAAGGTTGAAAATATTTCAGTAATTCCATTCAAAACGTGAAACTTGTACATTATATTCATGCAATGCACACAGACCAATGTATTTCCAATGTTCATTACATTTAAATCTGATATTCATAAGTGACAACTAATGAAAACTCCAAATTTGGTATCTCAAAAAATTAGAATATTCTGAAAAGGCTGAATATAGAAGACACCTGCTGCCACTCTAATCAGCTGATTTACTCAAAACACCTGCAAAGGCCTTTAAAAGGTCCCTCAGTCTTGTTTTGAAGGCACCACAATCATGGGGAAGACTTCTGACTTAACAGCTGTCCAAAAGACAATCATTGACACCTTGCACAAGGAGGGCAAGACACAAAAGGTGATTGCTAAAGAAGCTGGCTGTTCGCAGAGCTCTGTGTCCAAGCACATTAACAGACAGGCGAAGGGACGGAAAAAATGTGGTAGAAAAAAGTGTACAAGCTCTAGGGATAACCGCACCCTGCAGAGAATTGTGACGACAAACCCATTCAAAAATGTGGGGGAGATCCACAAAGAGTGGACTGCAGCTGGAGTCAGCGCTTCAAGAACCACCACGAGGAGACTCATGAAAGACATGGGATTCAGGTGTCGCATTCCGTGTGTCAAGCCACTCTTGAACATGAAACAGCGCAAGAAGCGTCTCGCCTGGGCCAAGGACAAAAAGGACTGGACTGATGCTGAGTGGTCCAAAGTTATGTTTTCTGATGAAAGCAAGTTCTGCATTTCCTTTGGAAATCAAGGACCCAGAGTCTGGAGGAAGAGCGGAGAAGCACAGAATCCACGTTGCATGAGGTCCAGTGTAAAGTTTCCACCGTCAGTGATGGTGTGGGGTGCCATGTCATCTGCCGGTGTTGGCCCACTCTGTTTCCTGAGGTCCAGGGTCAATGCAGCCGTCTACCAGGAAGTTTTAGAGCACTTCATGCTTCCTGCTGCTGACCAACTTTATGGGGATGCAGACTTCACCTTTCAACAGGACTTGGCACCTGCACACAGTGCCAAAACCACCAGCACCTGGTTCAAGGACCATGGTATCCCTGTCCTTGATTGGCCAGCAAACTCGCCTGACCTTAACCCCATAGAAAATCTATGGGGTATTGTGAAGCGGAGGATGCAATACGCTAGACCCAACAATGCAGAGGAGCTGAAGACGACTATCAGAGCAACCTGGGCTCTCATAACACCTGAGCAGTGCCACAGACTGATAGAGTCCATGCCACGCCGCATTACTGCAGTTATTGAGGCAAAAGGAGCCCCGACTAAGTATTGAGTGCTATACATGCACATTCTTTTCATGTTCATTCTTTTCAGTTGGCCAACATTAGAGAAACAAACATTTTTTCATTGGCCTTTAGAATATTCTAATTTTCTGAGATACCAGATTTGATGTTTTCATTGGTTGTCACCTATAAATATCAAAATTAAACGTAATAAACATCAGAAATACATTGGTCTGTGTGCATTGCATGAATATAATGTACAAGTTTCACGTTTTGAATGGAATTACTGAAATATTTTCAACCTTTTGATGATATTCTAATTGACCTGTTACTAGGGGCTTCGTCCGGATAAATTCCGGAACACGTTATCCGGATGTTTGTATTCAGACAGAAAGGTCTTACGGACAGATTCCGGAACATTTCCGTTTTTCATGGCCTGTCTGAAGGGGGCTTTAGATACGGTTCCACGGCCTTCACCGGTCACAGTCCCACCCAGGCTGGGATAGGGAGAAAGTGTTTCCATAGCGACGTCAGCATTCCACATTTCTTCTGAGGGGGGAGTAATCACTTCAGCCTCACAGGCTCCAAGGGTACCAGATTCAGATAAGAATTGTTTTGGGGACAGACAGAGATAATTTCCTCTCTGCCTTACTGTTCTGTTGGTCTTCAACCCCTCTATATCCAACAATGGCGTAATTAATTTATCCCAATCCGTGCTGATCCGTCAACTCGCTCCTTGATGGAATCCACCTTCTGTGCCAGAGCCTGAATCTCAGCCAAAGTTCCAAGCTTACGACTCATCTCGACAATTATATGGGTTTGTGTGTTCACAGCGCGATGCATGCCATCCCTGAGCTCCGAGATTGAGCCAACATTCCTCGAAAGCTCGTTAATTTTCCAGTAAGCCAGGTAACCGCTCAGGCCAAACAGCAGGAATCCCGACACCAAAACGACAAATATCCAAACATCTTCAGAATCCTCTACACAGTTGAGAGAGACAGATCAGGTTCCACTGTTTCCAGGAGTCCATGATATATCCAGCTGGCTCTGTCCCAGCGGGACATCCAGGAGTCCCTTCTCCCGTTCTCATTGTTGAAAAAGATTTCGTCAATCGCGTTGAGACCCACTGACCAGATCCATTTTTAATAATTTCCAGTTTCCAGAAAAAAATACAGAAAGCGCTGTGCACACAAGATAGGCCAAATAGCCTTGGGAAGAGGAGGGAGGGAAAGAGAAAAAAAGCGTCTGTACTCTTCAAGAGCCGGAAGAATAATATGCAACATATTTAACATGAAACCATAGAGGGATTTACATTTCAGTTATGGAAACAAAACCCATTGCACACTGCTGCCAACTAGCAGTCAGCTGTAAATTCTTCCAGAAATTCGATACATGGCTTTATCTATTGTAGGATAAAATATTGCGATATATTGCCATATCTATATTTTCTTACATCCTTAGTAATTTCACTTCTAACCTAGCATACTAGGCGCTGGGCAATAAATCGAAAATCTATTGTTAACGAAATTTATGACTTACCGAGAATTTTTCCCATGTCAATAAATTTAATAAAAATTAAAAAATTTGAAGGTTGGCAACTTTCATGGCCCTTTAGGAAGCTGCAACTTTGAGTCACGTAAAAATGTGACTCAACGTAATACACGTGACAGCCCCATATAGTGGACAACTTTTGTTTTTGTGCATACCTGTAGTTATCGTCCATTTATCGTCATCTGGGTGAAATCCTCAATATATCGTGATATTGATTTTAGGCCATATCGCCCAGCCCTAAAACATACTAACCCAAGAATGTAGGTTGGATCAGTCTGTGGTGTAAACTCACATCACCAGTGGTCTCCCAGCAACCAGCACCACCACAAATGAAGCCTGAACTCACCCCTAATGGTCTGCTCTTTACAGGATGCCAACACGTGCCACATTTGTCCTTGTGTTTGGCAGCTGAGTTAAATTACTACACGCACACACACACACACACACGCACGCAGAAACTGGATCTGTAACTAGCACATGACATAATTCTAAAATGGAAGAGTCACATTCAAACCATCTCTGTTCAGTTTTAACATAAAAATAATTTGACCTTACGACATACACAGCTCAAGCTGAACTATAACACTCAGCGGGGGCCAAGACACACATGAAACCTCCTGCTGGCTCAAATACTCCTAAAGGTTACCACTGTGCAAATGTCTGGTCCTGAAACTGATGGACTCACTGAATCACAGGCTCTGTGTCCCAATTATAAAATCTCATGATCCACTGGATGGATTTAATGAAACTTAAGCCGACAATGTTATCTCTGGAAATATCCATGGTAAAGTTGAAAATTCATAAAAATGATGTCCAGTTGTTAAATATTGGCAGCTTCGCAACATAACCATAACAATCGGGTCTAAAGTACATAGGGTGCGGGTCTAGTCTTTGAGGGACGCCATATTTGGCACCTTGTTCATGAATTTAATAACAAAACTGCTAAACTCTTTCTTAAACCTATGTGAAGGAACAGAATCGAAAAAGAGCTGCAATATATTTTGGCCAAGTGGCATTGCCCTAGTATGACGACACCATCAGCAGGTGTAGGACCACAAGCAGATCTGTAAACTACAGCGCCACCAAACTACAATCAACATGGCATTCTCTTGATGGAAAAAAACTGAAGGACCATCCAAGTCTGAGGAGTCACACCGAGGTTGCATGCCTTCTGGTCCACAGGTAACATTTAGCATGTTTCTTAAACTAGCGACAGGACAATAGGAATTAAAACTACCTTGATGCTATCATCTCATTTCTCAATTGAAAACTTAATTTAAAGTGTAATCACCCATCTGACTGAATTAAAGGTTCCTCTTAAAGCAAAATATATTTTACTTCCAAGACTTTAATCAGATGGTATGATCCCACATTCTGACCAAAAACAGAACTGTACACACATTCAGCTCCACTGCCTCATCACTGATAACTGCACCAATAAAAAGGATCCAACACAAACCTTAGTTGGATCCCTAAGTGATAAATCAGATGTACTTTGAGACTGTTTGCTGTTGAAGCAGGATGGCTAGATGCCACTCTGTAAAATGAGAACACAGATTCTTCAAACCACAGATATCTGTGTATTTACTCTGCAGGGAACACTCAAAGAGGTCACGCCAGTCACTCTGCGCCGAGTTCAGGACAAAAACTTTGTCCTTCAACAGAACAACTAAGCCCTCTTAAATTAAGAGGGTGAGTTTATTAAATCCCACTAAATGTCATCCAAGTTTGGATACGACAGCACTGGCCTCTAATGTATTTTGACCTTAGTGAGGCGTAAATTACCAAAAAGTCACTAAGAGGGTGCAGATCAAAGATGGCGACGACTAGCTGCCGAGTTAGTGGCCACATCCAGCTTCAGTGACCTCAAACGCACAAACACTCTGATTCATCCAAACAGTTTGGGTCACATCTAAAAGAAACCAAAACCAGCAGCCAGCTCAGCACTGACCACTGTTCCAGGACAGCCTTCCTGTACGGTGGAGGAAAGTGACGACTGCAGTAGGCACCGATCCCTCTTCACTTCTATTTTACACAAAATGAACAAAACCACAGAACAAAGGGAAAAAAATACTACCTGCAAGTTTATTGATCTGATTTTCCTTTTTCGCCGTCAGAAGACAAATCAAACACAGCAGTGCATTTACTGGTACACAACTGTCTTGATGTTCCATGAGGAAGACAGTAAATACAAAATTTTCTCTTTACTTGAGTGTTTATGTATGTGTAGTAGGGCTGCAACAACGAATCGATAAATTCGATGAAAATCGATTACTAAAAGCTTTGGCAACGAATTGCGTCATCGATTCGTTGTGTCGCACAACTCTTCCAAAAGCGCCCCCCCTCCCCCCCCCCTTTCCTGCCCGCCGTTGCGCGCAGACCAGAGCAAGTCAGATCAGCGCGAGGGAGAGCCGCAGATCAGCGTGAGGGAGAGCCGGTACCGGCAGATCAGCGCGAGGGAGAGCCGGTACCGGCAGATCAGCGCGAGGGAGAGCCGGCAGACTTGCGCTGCTGCGAACCGGTTCCGCATTGTCGCGCAGCGATCCAGGCAGCTGCTTCCAGCGCACGGTCCATTCTCAAAGTGGCGCAACCAAAAAACTATAATTAGCACACGATCGTTCATGTCCGCACATATTCTCTATTTTATGTCTTATTTGTGCCTGAAGCTCGCTACTGCGGAGCTCATCACCTGTGCTGTGGTGATGTCACCTCACGCAGCATCGAAAACGCGCTCTGCGCTTTTCGGTCAGGAGATCCCTTTGATCTGCTCAAAAGTAACTGATGAGGTGAAAAGGTAAGAATCCAGGCAACAGATTTTCTGGAGAATTATGAGGAGATGCAGGAAGATGAGAGACAGACAGGACAGGAAAATAGTTAAATAAAAACAAGAAAACAAAACAAAGTGTTGAAAAGTCAAATGTAGGTAGATTTATCTCCACGACACGTTTTTACCAGTAAAAAACAATAAGTTATACACATGTCATATTTATACATCCGATACAATTCAGATCACCTTCAAAACTCAGTCACACACCCAGGGCCGTTTCAAGACATTTTGGGGGCCAAGGCAAAATGCCCCCCCCCCCCCCCCCCATAACTGGGCTCCCCAGAAGCCTCTGTGTAATTCATGCCCTCTCCAGTAGTGTTAGTTATATGGTGTTTATAAAAGCCCCTCAGACATTACTGACATGTTCTAATATTATCAGATGAAAAACTAAATTATCAGACATGCTGTCTCATCTGCTGCTTTTCTAAACCTGCTAAAAGTAACAAAACCATTTGAAAGCTGACATGAGTCTTTTGAGGGCAATGCGTTTTCAGATGTACATGTAAACGCACCGAGTAGTTCAAGCTGAGGGTAAGGAAAGTGAGATGAAAGTCTGATATCCCCACCGATCAGCAGAGCCAACCTGTTAGGTATGTGGTGCCAACTCCTCCTGGGATTCCTAATATACTGTGTGTGTGTGTGTGTGTGTGTGTGTGCGTGTGCGTGTGCGTGTGCGTGTGTGTGTGTGTGTGTGTGTGTGTGTGTAGGACTGCTCCAGGAGGAGTTCTGAATGAGGCCATTCAGCCGTTACAAACATCCCCTTCAGACTGTAAAAGAACAGTCGTCACCTGAAGTTTCACCAAAACCAAGCAACGGTAGAATGTGTGCCACCGTTTAAATGGTTTAGACTGTCCGACATCAGGAAATGGTGCTTCTTAGTTCTGGTAAAGCTTCAACTAAAAACTAGAGACAACCCCAGAAGGAAGACAACAACAAAATCCAGGATTAAAGAGAGCACTTTATAGCATCATGAATTTGTTAAGGTTTCCTGAACCCAAGCTCTACACAAAAAGACCATGAGTGAAATGTAACTAGTTCTGGATTTCATAAGCTTGTATACATAAAAACACCTAGTCATCCATGTAAAGAGTTAAATGTGCCACAAAGCCGCGTGAATCCTGGTGTGGCTCATCCTAAAAACAAACAGGACTACAGCTCCACTTTCAAAAGCCGCTCCCTTGGTGGCCTGCCTTTTTTCAGGGTGCAACAAGACTGTTTTACGGCCCTCTTTCTGAGGTTGTCTGCTTCAGGCTGACCAGGGCCAACACACCGACTGCTGACAGCAAATTCACACCTTCCATTAGAGCAAGCCTCTGATTGGTGGGTCCTATCAGCCCACATGGGCTTAAGGCATACTCAATTCATTATCATTCATTATCATGCTGATTACCTAGAAGCTGAAAATGTCTCTGACTGCATTCCTTGCATACCTAAGCAAGGATGTGTGGAAACAACCGGGCCAGGCTGGGGCCGACTGGAGCTATCCGGGCAGGGCCGACCAGGTACAGATGGGAATGGCCCATTAGAGCCATTAACTCTTCTAAAATCAGTGGTGGGTCTCAATAATGATAAAGATACAATAAAACAATTGCACAATGAAGAGCTGCAGAACACTTCCTTTCTTACAAAATGGGTCCTGAATGGGAAAACCCAACGAGCTCAGGGCCAGAGACCAAATGAGCCAATTCCATAACAGTTTAAAGCTAGCTTGTTTGTGTTGGAATAAAGCAGGTACAGCTCCTGGTAAACGACGCATTCCATCAAATCAGACTTCAGTTTCTGGCGTTTTGAGGATTAGAACTAAAATAACTGAAGGAACTAGGATTCCATCTGCAAAGAGGAAAAAGCACCATAAACATCTGCCTGCGAACAGCACGTGCATAACAGTCTGTTATTTCAAACAATCGTTAGAGCTAATGCAATGAAAGAAAGAAATGCCTCATAAGCAGTTAGGCAGAAGTCAGAATGTTTACAGACGCACTGGACACAAAAATACTCCAGTGACTCAAAACCATTTAGAGGGAAACCCAACGCTGACCTTCACAAAGGCTAAAGGTCAGAGGACAACGCTACAGCCCAAAGGGAAGCATGCAGCATGTGCTTTACATGGAACATGACACAGCAGCCATTCGCCTTCTGCAACACTATTAGACAATATCTCCTGGTTACACACCTATTAATAAACAAGGGGCTTGGGCCGTGAGGACAATGGATTCTGTGCAGGCCCAGTGCATGTGGCCGTCATGCGATCTTTCCATTGAGGTTTGACCTCCCAGAGCTGGCAAGTGCAAGTCACGCAGCTCTGCAGAATAGATAACGCATTAGCCCACAGTGGGAAGTGGACTTCTGCACTTAAGTGGAAATCAGAGTCAAGACAGTGTGTTTGAAAATCTGAGGTTTTGGCTCAGCATCAACTCCTCTGAGTGTAACCAAGACTCCTGAAGCACTTTAAGAGCATGCAGCTATAAGGTTGATTAAAGGGTAAGGAGCCCTGAAGAATAATGAGAATTCTATGGTGGGAACAGGAGCAAAGTAAGGAGAACAAGAACATTAAATAACGTGGGGGGAAAAAGTACCAAACTTATGTGGAAATCGGTCACAAAAGGCTAAAAACTTGATAATGGAGAGGAGGACCACACATGTGCTGAACTAAAAACAGTTGTTCCAGCTTTAAAGCTGATGATAAAAACAATCTGAGACATGTAGGAACCTCTGAGGCCTCGGACTTCAGGGGTTCCTACACGTTTTAGATTCACTCCTACAAAATAAAAGCCCCAGAGACTTGTGACCTTCATTCAATAGCCAGTAGGAAGGTTTTTTATTGCTCTAGTTTTATCATTAAATAACAAAGCATGACTAAATATGACACAAATCATTTTAGAGTAAATTTGGAATCCAAAACTCACCCTTTTATTTTTAGACCCACAACTTGTGGAAGCAATTAAGGGCTCAGCTGTTTCCACTAACTAACGAGACTAAAGAGCATGGACGGTGCCTTCTGCTGCCGCTTCAGGCCCGTTTGAGGCTCACCGGTGTCGGAGAGGTTCGGTGCCCTTCACAAGAACCATAACTGCGCTTTGTTGAACAGAACCGGACACGAACGCCTCGCGGGCTTCACACGTGGATGTAAAAATAGCACCGGGCAGCATCACACCACGCCACCCTGAATGAAACTACGTCGTGTAGCAACGTCGTGTCATCGTGTGTGCCATGTCGTAGTGAAGGCATTTCTAATAACAGCGGAAGCGTGTAGCGGCGTGACGCTACTTTACAGAGCTAGCTAATGTAACGCCCTATCTCAGTAAAATCAAGCTACAGATGTGAGCAGAGAGAAAACCCTGCTGCAACTTGATATTACTGTCCACGCTCCATGCTAGTCCACGTTGACTCACCGTCCTCCGGGGCTCGTTAGTCGGCGTGCTGTGCCCGGTCAGCCTGACTGAGCGTCCGTCCTCCTAGACACGGGGCGGCGGTGGTCTGGTTGTAAAACAAACGCTTTACGATGCTGGTGATGGCATTACAAACCTTGGCGCATGCGCTTGGCGGTCCTTTAAGCAGCGATGGGGTGGGTGGGGGGAATCTGACAGGGCGCACGTGCGTGTTTGGGGCGGAGCACAGCCTGAGCGGCACGTAGCTGATGGTAGAGGCTTTAAGGTTTAATGGTTTAATCAGATTACACCCACTCTTACCTGTCCATACCTTTTATTCATCTGTACAGCTTCCGCCCTGCCGTCGGTGGGTCACACAAACATACGAAAACATGTTACTCCTCTTGACATTTACTGTGAACAAATACAAATCTAAGAAAATTAAAATCAGGAGAATTATTTGCTACCTCTTAATCAAATTTCCCTTTTTTGTGTGTCTTGCAAGAACTCATCTCTCTGGGTATTCACAAATGTACTTCACATACTAAAAACTACAGTATTGAGTTCTGTGTAAAAAATAAAAATAAAAAATGCACTTATCCAAACATTTAATTCAAGATGAAGTCGAGTTGTTGGAAACAGAATTATGAAGTAACAATACATTGGCTACATCGTCTTCTATATAGCATGGTGCCCACAGATGGCTTTTATGTCATGCTTGATTGTTTCAAAATATTCTATAAAAACACAAAAATGATCACAGTAAAAATATGCTTTTCAAATGATGTCTATTTATTAGGGAGCAATGCAAGAGTCAATGTGCACAACTATTAAGTGAAAAAAGGTTAGATGGCAAGGCAGCTTTATTTTTATAGCACATTTCATACAGAAACAATTCAATGGGTGTCCGGTTCTGACAAATCTCAAAACATTAGGCAGCATGAAGCCAAAAGTGTCAGTTCCACCCTCATTAAATAAATACAAGACACCACAGAGAGGAAAGGAAGAGGTGGGAGGGGGCACAAAAATAAACCATAAAGGATGTGCAAGAATTTGTCTAGACCTGCAAAAAGAGGGAGGGGGAAAAGGGCGCACACACAAAAATACAACACAACCAAAATATCACTGCGCCAACAACATGAGAATGTATTGTTTTTTTTTTAAAGCACACGATAATAATTCATAGTGCATTTAGTGCCACCCACAGCCTTTAGGTTAGGGTTCGTTAAGCTTTGGGCAGTGACACAAAAGCAAAAACAGCTGGGTAGATGTAATTATTGAACGAGCTCTTCAAAGAGCCATTACGCTTATTTATTTCTTTTTAAATGCTTTCTGAAACACAGAAAAGGTGTTTATTATTTCAACATCCTCAACATTGACACCTAAACAGTGTGTAAGTTCTACCTTCCACCCTCTTGACCCCTTGACCCTCACAGCATGATCAATGGAGGTCAGAAAAGACTTTACTGGGTGTGTTTCACAAGCAAGAGATTTAGAGCCCCCCCCCCCCACACACACACACACTGTTTCTTATTAATCAGCCATTAGCAGATAGGACACACATCCTACCTTAATATCATGCACCCTGCCCTGTTTTTCTCTCAATAATGTCTGTTATTGTAGTCACACGGATGATTGACTCATCTGACCTTTGAAAACTATGACATATTTATGCATCCCCTATGTAGCCGGTGTATCAGAGAAACTCAGGAGGGTTTTCTCCAAACACAACATACCAGTGTACTTCAGGCCCAGCAACACACTCAGACAGAAACTGGTTCACCCGAAAGACAAAACTCCTAAACACAGACTGAACAATGTGGTGTGTGCTGTACAGTGCAGCGAGGAATGCCCAGACCTCTACATCGGAGAAACCAAACAGCCACTTCACAAGCGCATGGCACAACATAGAAGAGCCACCTCCACGGGACAGGACTCAGCAGTTCATTTGCATCTAAAGGACAAAGGTCACTCTTTCGAGGATGCCAACGTTCACATTTTGGACAGAGAGGGCAGATGGTTTGAAAGAGGAGTAAAGGAAGCAATTCATGTCCACTGTGAGCAACCATCTTTGAACAGAGGCGGTGGTTTACGACACCAACTGTCTGCCATCTATAATCCAGTTTTGAGATCCCTTCCCAGATGCCTCAACGCCCACACATATCCTGGGCCATCTGACCTCAGGAATTGACAAGATAGGGTGGGGCCAGGCTTCACAATGAGCTCACCCGAAACTCTGGCTGAATAGGACCCACACCCACCCTCACACCTTGGCTCATGTGTTTATGTAGAAGATCATCAGGGGGTCTTTTGTTCCCTCTTCGGGGGGAAACTCCCACTGGGTTCGAATCTGGGACTCTCCACCATTTGACCTTAGAACTGAAGAAGCCTCTCGGATGAGAGGTGAAACGCCTTCAAGCAACTCAAAGAAGTCCAGACGCTTTACTTTCAAAGCTCCTTAGACTATGCATTATGGGATGCAAATGATCACAAAGTTTCAGTTATTCATTATAGTATTTGCATTTAGGTTCTTATGTTTGCATGGTACTGCATGAGATTTGCATGTGTGAAAACTACATTTGAAGAGCATCTGCGGTTGCACAATAACAAATCAATATAAAACTGACAAAAGTCCTAAATCTGCAAAATTTCTGTTCACATTCTACTTCATCTGCTTCAACGGGGAAATAAACAAGAGATACATGTAATAAAATACTGTGCAAATGTTTTAGGCATGTGTGAAAAATGTTGTAACCCAAGTACGCTCTTAGAAATGTAATTATTGTTTATTTTATCAATAAACAAGATGCAACGTGAGTGACCCCAAACATACACCTGTATGTCTTGAGAAATGCAACTTAGTGATGACTGAAGTCAGCCCTACAAAGTAATAAAAATAATTTTTCTTAAATAGTTTATTTATGTATTTTTATATTATATTAGTTCTGTATTTATTTAGCAAAAAAATCTGTTTTACTTATTTATGCCTAAAATTTTCATCTTTGTTGTCTTAACATTAATAATGAAACAATAAAAGTCTGCAGATTCGGTCGAGCTTTTAAACAACGAAAAACAAAAAATCATTTTGAACATTGTTTTGGTGACATGTTATGACTTTAGTGTTCTTCTGTGTTTTTGCATAGCGCGATATAAATAAAGTTATTTTTACTTAGTGGCTGGCTGTATGTAAATTAACAGACCTTGAATAAAAATAAAAAATACACCTGAATTTTATGTTTATATTTCATCTTTTCTGCAGCTGATTGGATTAAAAATGTGAAATTTCAAATAGTGGTCATTTGTTCTGATTGAGCTCTTTTCTTTAGGAGCAAAAACGAAGATCAAACATTCAATCTGATATTCTACATGCAGTTTCTCCGCTCTGTGCGAGTGGATCAGGTTCCTGAGGGGAAGTGAATTTGTAGACTCACTGGAGAAGCAGGGCGAAGGTGGAATAACTCT